>NC_080394.1:37250647-37490397 GCF_028751815.1 Salvia miltiorrhiza | reverse complement strand
TAGTTGATTTAAAATTTCTTATAGTATGAATCTTATTAAATACAAATTTAAATATGTATTTATATAATATTGTAGGAAACCCTGTTTGTTCATGCACATCCACAAAATAAGAGGTCAGAATTTTTCTTTGAGACAATGTCATCGGAGCTGTCACAGTATGACCATACTTCAATATCGAGAGTAGATCTTGTACGTTTCATCAACTCATTTTCACTATTTAGTAGATGTTATATATACGTTTAATTAACAGTTGTGGTTGTGTTTGTTTAAATATGTAAATACAGTTTGTATTCCCTGTGTACGACGGAATGAAATTCTATGCACTAACATTCGATGTGAAGAGAGGGCGAATACTTGTTTTTGATAGCACGAATGTGTTAAAGGAAGATTGTCTCCTTGAAAAATATGGCGTTATTATCGATCACCTGGTATGTTATATAATTTTAATTGATAAAGGTAATTATTGGATGGTTATTGCTGACCTGGTATGGTATATAATTTTGGTTGTTTAATTATGTAGGCAAATGTACTTGGAGAATACTTGCACCTACATGGAGATCCAATTAAAAAAATAAAGATGTTGAAGGCAAAGAAATTTGTTGTCCATATAAAGTGGGGTAACAAAAGTTGCATGGAAGCCAGCGGTATATATCTCATGCGCCACATTGAAACTTATATGGGAGAGACACCGTGCAATTGGGTATGTGGACTTCCCACAAATCCAGAAAGGCATTTGATTAGGCTTCGTACAAGATACTGTGCAACTATGATTGGATGGACAAATAACTACGTCAAGGATGATGTAATGAGGGGTGCATCTACATATTATCAAAATTTCTTGTCCGTTCCAGATGAGAAGATGGAAAAGATATTTGGATGACTTATGGTTTGAATAATACACTATGTTGAAACAAATTTTCTTCCATCATATGATTACATATGATGTACAAGGGGTTAAACAATTTTATTATCATTTAGAACTATTTTTGAATTTGTTTATCAAGCACAACTTGTTTTACGTCTTGTTTTCACGTTTGTAGTGCATTGTTGGTTTTTATTTGCATATGATGAATATAAAATCAAGGAGAATTCTAGCCTAAGAGATTAAATAATTAATGATACTTTAAATCATTATCGACAAACTATATTTTCCTACTCAATGTGATTGACTAATAGTATGCACTTTTTAGAAGTTGTATCAATAATTGCACGTTTTCCATTAACTATAATACTAGTTTCATTTATTCATTTCATTCTTTCTACTCATCAATTTATTAGAACCCAAGTATATATATGCAACAACCACAATCATCCATGCAATATAATAAAAATAAAAGAAAAAATGAATAATTTTGACAAATATGCATAAACATTCAACATCCATGCACCAAATATCACCTTAGATGCAAAATATTACCAAAAAAAAACGCATAATATTTTTTTATTTCAATCATCAAATAATAAACATCAATGCAATACACTCATATATCTGTGCATATTCATTTATTTCATTATTTCTACTCATCAATTTATTAGAACCAATTAGAACCGGCGGAACCTATACAACGACCACCATCATCCATGAAATATAATAAAAATAACCGAAAAAATGAATAATTTTAGCAAATATGCATCAAAATTGAATATCCATGCACCAATTATAACATAAGATGCAAAATAATACCAAACCAAAAAAAGCGTAATAAATTTGGCTATCAAGCATCAAATAACAAATATCCATGCAATACACTCATATATCTGTGCATATTCATGCATCAATTGACATGCATATTGAAAAAACCCAATTTAAAAATGAATAATAAAAATCTTAGTATTCACAATTCAAACAAAACCTCGGAAACAAATTAAACGAAAAACATGAATCTAATCTAATTTAAAAACCATTTCAAATATCACTGTCACTGACATTTTTGTTCTTCGCATTAACTTTATCACAATTCCTTGAATCATGATACCCCAATGTATTGCACTTCTTGCATAGTCTCTTAGGCTTCTGTGCACGCTTCGCTTCTGCTTCTAAGCGGGATTTCTTCCTACTACAACTTCCTTTAGTTTTTGCAACATCCGGAGGGAACACAGTAACAACAGACGGCAATGATGAACCATAGAAATTCTCAATCAATCTTTCTTTAAAAGAAGATGAAGATGCATTACATGATTTTTTGGATTGTTCATCTAAAAAATCTTGCAACATCTTCCTCAAAGATTGAATCGCTTCAACATTACCATCCACAAGTCCAATGCAATTCAAAGCCAAAGAAACCAAACCATCCGTATTTGCTTCACAATTATTAGTTGATGAACCAAACCGATTTTGGCCTACCTGTTTGAAAATTGACGATGCATTCCTTGTCCATCTGTAAACAATGTATTTTTCCGGTATTGTTTTCAGCTTCAAATTGCGTGCAACTGCAATCATATGTTTACACAACAAGCCATTTCTAACAAAGAACTTGCATGAGCACGACAAGTAATCATCAACAATATTGTGGTGTACCTTAAAAATACCTTCTGCATCTTCATCCACATCATATATGTGTCCCTCAGTGTCATCTATGCATTTAGGTATAGTACAAAATGCAGATGCATATTGGATTTCTTTTTGAACCTCTAGGAAAATAGTATTAGTATACACAGTAGCAGCATGCTTCTCAATATCCAATATTGTAATTAACTCAGGGAAAGATGTCTCATCAGCCAAAGTTAATGCATCATGATCATGACGTTGAGTTTCAATAGCCGTCTCAAACAACACATACAGCTCACTTAAACTTGCATGCTTATTTAAGTGACGTTTGAAGAAGCTATTCTCACTTTCAGACATCGAAGTTGTTATGAACAAAGCACTCATGTGCAAATCACGAAAGAATGCAGGAACCCAAAAGCTTCTTAAACGAAACATTTCATCAAACCACTTATGACCCACCAAATTGAATTCCTCAATGAGAGCATTTGTGATGCCCCGCTCTTTTAAATACATATTAGATTAAATATGTGCATTAGTTATAAAATTCTTTTAATTATTTATGGTGATTATTTTGTTCAGATAATATTATTTCAGCAAAAGTCTGTATAAGAGATACAGAGCTGCGATTTAATATTCAGTCATGAATGAAACCAATAATTAAATTTATTGGTTTAACTATACGTTTGAGACTTTGTTTTACCAGTTTATTGATTTAATCAATATTATTAGAAAATTTAGATTTATAACCGATTTTATAAATCGTGTTATTTAAATCAAATTGCTAGAATTATAACTTGAGATCATATGCATAATAATTTTATTATTTCGCATTATATGAGTTAAGGTATTAAGTCGCGAATTAATTCCGACTTTCACGTATTAAATCTCAAGATTGAGGATTTAATTTATATAAATACGACGAGTATTTATTAAACGAGAATTGGAGAATTATTACAGGAACTAGGAGAAACTAGATCACGGCACTACACGTATGTCTCGATTTTTCATCCAACACATCAATTCCTACACTATTTCCTACACTATTCCCTACACTATTCCCTACACTATTCCCTATACTATTCATCTTCCCCTCCAATACACCATTACTGCAGAAGGAGATTGTAAAGATTGCAGATTTCTTCCTGTAGTATATCTGAACTCCATCACACCCCAAAGTCTCCTGTAGGAGAAGAAAATCACGCCAATATCCACAATTTTCAAAAGCTTCAGCACGCCGAGAAAGAAATTTCACGGTAAGATCACAATTGTCAAAGGATGTAAATTTCAACGATCAAATCTTCAAAAGTTGCAACTCCAGGTACCAAAATTTCCACCATTTTGATTCTGTTGTCTGCAGAAACTCCTCTATAAATTGAGGAGAGTTCTGCAGAAGGAAGAAGTGCAGCGAGCAAGAGAGAGTTTGAGATTTGTTTTTTTTTTACTTGCAAGAGCTCAAGTGAGCTCCCTTCGCCGGGCCATTTCTTCGTCGACCGGCCACTAGGCTCTGAACCGAGAACGTGTACTCGTTCCTCCATCTTTAGGCTACCAAACCCAACAATCGAAAGGCCGAAACCTTCTCTATATTTTCCCGACCAAAGGCCACAATATCCTTCGGAGGCCAACGTCGAATTCCCGACTTAGCCACCGGCCAACTTACGGCCTTCGTTTCTCACTATCCTTACGACGAAAAAGGATCGAGAAACCACCGTTGTGTAGCCTGATCTATCTCGCACGAGGAAAACTAAGTCGTAGACCTTCGCGGCTAAACCCCATCGCGGAACGACGACCAGAAAAAAAACCCCGGCAAACAACTTCCATTAGTGCTCACTTGGACAAGGGTAAGTTGACGCCCTTATTTCGATGCATTCCCGTTTCTATTATATTATGAGAAATTTCTGGGGTATAGATGGGAGTGTGATAAATATTCGTACAAAGTTTCATATCATTTGAACTTCGTTTACTACCCTTTTAAAATTCGAGAAGTCTACTGCCCGTATCTGCTAAAACTGTTGTGAGGCAGATGATTAGGTTAATTATTTCAGTAACCATATGTTGATATTTAGCTCTCAAATTTTTATTCTATGAAGATATATGTGTTAGCTATCTATGTATAAAATTTGAGCTCATTCAGGTAACGTTTGCTATTTTTCAAAAATCTGGACTTTCAGTTGGCAGAAACTGCCGAATCTGGTAGGCGATGGGAAAATCGCTATATCTCTTAAACTACTTGGAGTTTTTCAACATACGTTTTTTTAAATTAAACTAGACTCAAAGAGGTTTCTATTGATATAAAATTGGACTCCATACGAGTTCGGAGTAAAAGCAGTTTATTAGTTGAAGTTGAATATATACAGTTTTGTTGAGATGGAAATGATTCAAAATAATTCCTATTAAGGATTTTAAAGTTTTATTGTTGATAAAATATCACTTTTAGTTTATAAATGAGCTATTGAGATATATAAATATTCTGAGAAAGATTTCATGAGAACTTGTTGGTAAAATTATATTAGATGGAATAGTTGATAAATGAAATATTAAAGATTTATTAATTAAATGGTTAAAATATTAAAATTATTAGATCTTCTCGAAAATTTCTTTTATAGTTAACTCCTATTATTATTTTAAAATATTTTTACAAATGTTCCTAAAATCTCACAATGAAATTTTCATCAGGAATTAATATTTAGAATTTATTAATGACTTATTAGTTCTTTTAATAGTAGCAATATTATATATTGATTGGCATTATTAAATGGGGAAAAGGAAAATATTTTATAAATTATTCTTTATTTATAATGGATAAATAAAGGAATAATATAAAATGGGCTTTCCTACATCCTCAAAGGTACATGAAGTATTTCGATAAAAGAAGAACGATTGTATATGAGTTAGATACAGTCGTTTAAGGAAATATGGGTAGTTAGAGAAATGAGTGAATAGTGATTCACTGCATTTGTTGTTATCTTTCTATTATTCACTCGAACACATGTTTCGTGTTATCAAAGGTTCAAATAAACAAAAGCGCCTGAGTAACCTATCGCGCTAAGGAAAGAGAATCATTGTCTTAAGTAGCAAAACACTGCAATCAGGTAGGCATTACTTTCAGTATATATCAAATGAGCTTAAACTGTTACATTCAAGCAAGTTATTTCATGACAAAATCTTTAAGTTAAGTTATTTCAAGTATTGTCTTGCCATAAAATGTTTTAATTTCAGTATGATATCTATCTGATATGGCTTTGCCAGTTATCATGTAATCGAATTCGGGTCTTGAGCAGTTGATAGCTATCCTGCCTTGGCTAGTGTACACCAGTGACCGTGAGTCATCTAGCGGGTTGGCCGGTCAAGTGACCGTGAGAGGTGGCCACCTCTCCGGCATACAGATTCAGATATGATAGATTACAAAAGAACTTAGTCTGATCAGACGAACTTTAGAATCACAAATGAATTTAGTATGCTTAGGGCCTTTTTGAAGTAAAAAACCCTTGGTTATACTATTGAAATGGCATGACAATTTACATTTATTATGTATGTATATGATTTTCGGCATATGTCTACTGAGTACTTTGTACTCAGCCCTGCATGTATTTCTAAATGTGCAGGTTGAGCAGTGATGAGTGATGATGGGGTGTCGTAGCGGAGCTTTGTCATATTTACTAAATAAACTCTTGGCGATACATGTCTTCATACATGTATCACGTTCTATTTCCGCTGCGAACACTCAGTTATGATGCAGTTTATCCTATTATGTTGGATTGTCAAATCAAGTTATTGTATAAACACTTAAATCGGATACTCATGACCGATTACTCGTTATTATCTATATATATGTGTGACTTATTCTCATATGATGTCTAAATCTTAATTTAATTCATTTATAATTATTTATCACCCCTTTCTGTCCCCTCTCCTAATTTCCCTTCCCTAGTCACGGTTTCCCGGCTTACCTATCCTTAGTTAAGTCCGGTCGTGACAGAATGGTATCAGAGCAGTTCGTTTGCTCTGAACCCAAGAGTTATCCCAAAATTTATTCTTTACTGAATACTAGTGTTAGAAAGGTCAGTTGACAAAAGCTCAGCACCTCATCACAACATCCTGCTCAACAGAGAAACAGAGGTAAATATTTATTAAATGTTGAGAAAGTTGTATTTTCAAATGTTTGTACAAGTGCTTAAATCTCATGCTATATGATTGAGTAGATTCCTTGATGAACTTAGATGCGTTAGAAATGTTTGATCACTCTTACAAAGAACATAGAAGCAAAACATATACATGAGTTTAGTTATCATTCATTACAGTTGAAATGAAAAGCACAATAGAAGAAAGAAAATCAGGCGTCACTCGAGGATGTATAAAGATAGAGACATGACGGAGCGTGTCACTCATGATGATACGGGCATAGTTCGAATTGTTCAAACATATCAACTATTGCCTTACCCAATAAATTATTTATTATATAGCTCGTAGTGACAAAAGTGCATTGAATGATTTACCTATTTGTGCAATGAGTTGAATCTCTTTCAACCCTTAAAATTTCAATACATATGTAAGTATTGGGATTATGACTGCACGATCTAGGACTTGAGAATTATTAATTATGCATAAGTCAGAGATTAAGACCAATATTACTTATGATATGATCACGACTTGTGTTGTTAATACATGAGAGTAATTAGAAACCTACTGCTATAATAACTTATTATGAGTTTAATTATAGAACGTCATTCTTTCAAAGATGGCAAGAACACGACGCACCGCTAGAAAGCAAATGACGAGGCGACCAAGTCCTGAAAGTATCCTCAGGGAATACCGAACCTACACACGTTGTTGGAGAGATGACCTAGGAGAGTTCCTCGCCCATTATTATCGACTGTGGAAAGCTGCACATCCCCATGGAGCCACTGGTTATGACGGGATCATGCGCTTGATCTTATTACTTCCACCAGACTGGCAGGGATGGGCTACAGAGCTCGCAGGTGACTACGTACACACTGCAGAAGAGTCGTTTGATCCAGAAGGCGATTTTCCACGGTTCATCGCAGCAATTCACTACACCTATGATGCCTTTGGCAGAGCATTCAGGGGACCATATATGAGGCCAGGAGACCTTGCTCCTGTTGGAGTTCGTCCGGAAGAAAGGACCCCACTTATGCCTACTCAGGCTCCTATAACAGCAGATCCACCCATCCCAGTGCAGAGT
The DNA here is from genome assembly GCF_028751815.1 of Salvia miltiorrhiza. Taxonomy (NCBI): domain Eukaryota; kingdom Viridiplantae; phylum Streptophyta; class Magnoliopsida; order Lamiales; family Lamiaceae; genus Salvia; species Salvia miltiorrhiza. The sequence continues at coordinate 37,482,709 of NC_080394.1, read as the reverse complement.
GTTTCCCCACAACTGTCTGTTCTCGGTCGTCGATGCCGAAACGACTTCGAGGCCGGGACATCACGTCCAAAAACCCAAAGGAAAGAGACTCCACCACCCCAATCACCAGTCGGTACACCCCCGATACAGCCACCTCCACCAGGGGAAGAGGACCCCATTTACAGTGCGGCCATGAAACAATTAGAAGAAGTCTTGCGTCAAGCACGCGAACTTATTGATAAGGGCAAAGCCCTGGCATGCACTGACAACGATGAAGGTGAGATCTTGCGCCAGGCACTCAAGACTGCTGAAAAGGGGAAAGCTCCAGCCCACGATGACACTGGGGGAAGTAGGAAGAAAACTCCAGGCAAGGCGAGTTGGAAGCCACTACCTGCTCAGCCTTTTTCCCTTAAGAAGGGTGCTACGACCTCCGATGCAGGAACGCCCTGCAAGGATGTGGTGAAAATTCGACTTCTCGGTGGTCGTGTTCAGCTCGGGGCAGAGGGTGAGGAAACAGAGGACTACTACCTGGATATCGACTCCGAAGAGGATCCGGAGGAAGACCCAGAAGAGGATCCGGAGGAAGACCCAGAAGAGGATCCGGAGAAGAGCAAGTCTGCTAGCTCCCATGGATCGATAGTCTAGGGCAGTTGTATTTGCTTGTATGATGTATCTCGAACTCGTGGGTTGTAATATTCATCTATCTAGGAAGTTGTTACTACAGGAACGGTAACTACCTATGGACCGTTCTATAACTCCATATTATTCGAAGAGGCCTCTAGGAGGCAGAATCTTTAAGTACTTATATATAAATTCACGCCTTCAGTAAATTCGTGTGTTAAGTACTTATTATATTTCGTTGATTTAAAAGTTTTGCATACGATATAGCTAGTACAAGGAATTGAAGAAGCAATGAACGAGTGTTAGAATACATCTACCATGTACTAATAAACATATTATATTGACTTATCAGAATGCCACCAAAGAGAGGACGTCCAAGAGGTGGGAGAAGAATCCCACAAAATGATGAAAGAGGTCCAGAACCAGGGCCAGAACCAGAAATAGCTCCACAACCAATACGGCCAGAACGTAGAATAGAGGAATTGTTTTTACGTCAAAACCCACCTGTATTCAGCGGTACAGGAGATCCAGCTGAGGCTGAAACTTGGGTGCGTGCAATCGAACGCATCTTCAACTTTCTGCGCTGCACCGACCAGGAACGTTTAACCTGTGTATCTTTCCAACTGACGGGATCGGCTGACTTCTGGTGGGAAGCCAGAATGAAGACAATGACAGCTGATCAACTAGAAAACCTCACCTGGGAGCAGTTCAAGATTGGGATATATGATAAATATATACCCAAAAGTTACCGAAAGAAGAAAGAGATGGAATTCTATAACCTGAAACAAGGGAGGATGACGGTTACACAGTATGATAGGATGTTTTGCGACATGTCCAGATATGCCCCAGAACTAGTTGATACAGATGAGAAAATAGCTGAAAAATTTTGTGCCGGTCTGAGGCATGAAATCAGGATGGCTTTGGCTAGTCATGGAGGGTTGTCGTATACTGAATCCCTCAGTAGAGCTCTAGACATTGAGGCAGCAATGCCATGGGAAAGACCAGTGGCAACACCTATGCCACCACCCCCACAAGCCCAATCCCAGAACTACAAAGGGAAACGAAAATGGGAAGGCAATTACAATGGCCAAACTGAGAAGAAACCATGGCAGGGACAACCACCCCAGCAACAGGGCTTTGGAAGGCAAGTTGCTCCTAATCAGGCGGGGAACAACCAACAGAAAACTTCACCCTGCCCAAAGTGCAACAAAAACCATGGTGGAATCTGCAAGGCTGGCAGTGATAGTTGTTACATCTGTAACCAGAAGGGGCATTATGCAAATCGTTGCCCAAATAAGCAACACGGGATGAGCTTAAGGCCAAACCCACCATTCCAAGCCCCACATCTGAGAGCTATCCAAGCGCTACCCCAGCCACGTCATCTGCAATTGCCGCAGCCTCAACAATCACATCAACCACAGCTGCCACAACCACAGCCACGTCAGCAGCAACAAAAGATGCAACCGTATCACGCAAGAGCCTATGCTATCAAACAGAACCAGCCCGAGAAAAACCAGGGAAACCTGGCAGGTATGGGCATGCTACTCAACACACCTGTTGTACTTCTGTTTGATACGGGTGCTTCACATTCTTTCATTGCAAGTGCATGTGTGGACACCCTAGGACTCAAAATAGAAAGATCTAATCAGGACATGAGTATCTCTTCACCAATAGGAGAAACAATGACAGTAACGCATGTTTGCTCGAACTTAGAATTGAACATAGGATCACTAGAGGTCATAGCAAACAACGTATATGTTATACCGATGTCAGACGTTGATATAATCCTAGGAATGGATTGGCTAGCTGAAAACTACGCTACAATCTTATGCAAGGAGCGGAAGATCTCTTTCAAATTTCCAGAAAAAAATGCTTGGGAATTTCACGGGACAAGAATGGGTAGGAGAATACCAATTATATCCACCCTACAAGCAAGAAAGATGATGAATAAGAAGGACTCTCAGGCATTCCTCGTGTACCTAAACGGGAAAGCTGAGACAAAAAGAGCAATTGAAGATGTGGATATCGTACGAGAATTCCGTGATGTGTTTCCAGAAGACTTGCCAGGATTGCCACCTAATAGGCAAGTGGAATTTACCATAGACTTAGAACCGGGAGCGGCGCCAGTATCAAAGGCACCGTATAGGATGGCTCCAAAAGAATTGGAGGAACTAAAAATTCAATTGCAGGAACTACTGGACCTAGGTTTCATCAGACCTAGTGTATCCCCATGGGGAGCACCAGTTTTGTTTGTCAAAAAGAAAGATGGCACCTTGAGAATGTGCATTGACTATAGAGAGCTGAACAAGCTAACACTCAAGAACAAATATCCTTTGCCAAGGATAGAGGATTTGTTTGACCAAGTTAGGGGTGCGAGTGTATTTTCAAAAATCGACTTGAGATCTGGCTATCATCAACTGAAGGTCAGACAAGAAGATATACCCAAAACAGCTTTTCGAACAAGGTATGGCCACTACGAGTTCGTAGTTATGCCATTCGGGCTAACAAATGCACCAGCTGTATTCATGGATCTCATGAATAGGGTTTTTCACCCCTACTTGGACAAGTTCGTCTTAGTGTTCATAGATGACGTCCTCATCTACTCCAAAAATGAAGAAGAACATAAAGAGCATTTGAGGACCACTCTACAAACGCTAAGGAATGAACGACTCTACGCCAAATTCAGCAAATGCGAGTTTTGGCTGAAAGAAGTCACATTTTTAGGACACATCGTATCATCAGAAGGAATCAAGGTAGATCCTGCCAAAGTGGAAGCAGTACAAGAATGGAAGTCGCCAACAAATCCAAACGAGATCAGGAGTTTCTTAGGATTGGCTGGCTATTATCGAAGGTTTATTGAAGGATTTTCGAAAATAGCAAGGCCAATGACGCAACTGCTCAAGAAGGGGATCAAGTATACTTGGACGGACGAGTGTGAGGAGAGTTTCCAAAAACTCAAGAAGATGCTAACTACTGCGCCGGTTTTAGCAGTCCCCGAACCAGACAAAGAATATGTAATCTACACGGATGCGTCCAAAAATGGACTAGGTTGCGTGTTGATGCAAGATGGCAAGGTAATAGCATATGCATCACGACAACTTAGACCTCATGAGTTGAATTATCCGACTCATGATCTGGAACTAGCTGCAGTAGTACATGCATTAAAAATCTGGAGACATCACCTATATGGAGTTAGGTGTGAGATTTTTACTGATCACAAAAGTCTGAAGTACTTTTTCGAGCAAAAAGATCTAAACATGAGACAAAGGAGATGGCTCGAATTAGTAAAGGACTATGACTGTGGTATTAACTACCACCCAGGCAAGGCTAATGTAGTAGCCGACGCATTAAGCCGAAAAGTCTCGTCAAAATTAGGACATCTTCTCACGAGAGAAGTTGAGCTTATAAAAGAATTTGACAAGATGAAGATAGAAGTGATTAAACCACCTGGAACTATAGCAGGCGTTGTTGAGACAATATCTAGTTTAAGAAAAATGGTGGTAGAAGCACAAAGAAAGGATGAGAAGATGGAAAAATTACGGGAAAAGATAAGATTAGGAGATCTCAAAGATTTCCAAGAAGCACCAGACAATGCCATACTCTTTGAAGGAAGGATATGCATTCCTCAAGATGAAGAACTTAAGAATAAAATCTTGAGCGAAGCCCATGATACCCCTTATACTGCCCACCCGGGAAGTACTAAGATGTATCAAGATCTAAAAGAGAATTTCTGGTGGGAAGGAATGAAACGAGATGTAGCCTCGTTTGTTGAACGATGTCTTGCTTGCCAGCAAGTGAAAGCCTTACACCAAAGGCCTTACGGGGAACTACAACCCTTGGAGATACCAGAATGGAAATGGGATGATATAGCAATGGACTTCGTCACAGGATTGCCAAGATCCAAGCGAGGTAACACGGTTATATGGGTCATTGTGGACAGACTTACGAAGTGTGCGCACTTTATACCAATCCCAATCACCCATGGATCCGACAAGTTAGCTCAACTTTATGTTAGAGAAATTGTGCGTTTGCACGGAGTGCCAAAGTCAATTACATCGGACAGAGATTCCAAGTTCACATCCAGATTCTGGATCAGTTTACAAAAAGAACTGGGCACAAGATTGAATTTTAGTACAGCTTTTCACCCACAGACAGATGGTCAGTCTGAAAGAACGATTCAAACATTGGAGGATATGCTGAGGACAGTAGTGCTAGACCAGGGTGAAAACTGGGAGCACATTTTGCCACTCATCGAGTTTGCATATAATAATAGTCACCAAGCGACTATCGCTATGGCACCCTACGAAGCACTGTATGGGAGAAAGTGTAGATCGCCACTTTATTGGGATGAAGTGGGCGAGAGAAAAATCCTAGGGCCAGACACAATAGGTGAAATGATTGAAATCGTTCGCCAAATCCGACAGAGGATTAAGGAGGCCCAGGATAGACAAAAGTCATATGCTGATAAACGCCGAACTGACTTACAATTTGAGAATGGAGAAAAAGTCTTTCTGAAAGTTTCTCCATCAAAAGGGATCATTAGGTTCGGAGTTAAAGGGAAACTTAGACCCCGATTTATAGGACCCTATGAGATCCTAGAAAGAATAGGCCCAGTGGCTTACAGGCTGGCATTACCGCCAAGCCTAGGAAATGTCCATAATGTTTTCCACGTATCACAACTTAGGAAGTACGTTTTCGATCCAAGGCACGTGATACACCAAAATGAGATGATCCTTAATCCAGACCTGAGCTATGAAGAAAGACCCGAAGCGATTTTAGATAAAAAGGTGCAACAACTCCGAAATAAATCAATCACCTCAGTGAAAGTTCTTTGGAGGCACCATGGACAAGAAGAAGCTACGTGGGAGCTCGAAGACAAGATGAAAGAAAAATATCCAGAGTTGTTTAACGAAGGTATGCAAATTTCGGGACGAAATTTATTTTAAGGGGGGTAGTATGTGATGCCCCGCTCTTTTAAATACATATTAGATTAAATATGTGCATTAGTTATAAAATTCTTTTAATTATTTATGGTGATTATTTTGTTCAGATAATATTATTTCAGCAAAAGTCTGTATAAGAGATACAGAACTGCGATTTAATATTCAGTCATGAATGAAACCAATAATTAAATTTATTGGTTTAACTATACGTTTGAGACTTTGTTTTACCAGTTTATTGATTTAATCAATATTATTAGAAAATTTAGATTTATAACCGATTTTATAAATCGTGTTATTTAAATCAAATTGCTAGAATTATAACTTGAGATCATATGCATAATAATTTTATTATTTCGCATTATATGAGTTAAGGTATTAAGTCGCGAATTAATTCCGACTTTCACGTATTAAATCTCAAGATTGAGGATTTAATTTATATAAATACGACGAGTATTTATTAAACGAGAATTGGAGAATTATTACAGGAACTAGGAGAAACTAGATCACGGCACTACACGTATGTCTCGATTTTTCATCCAACACATCAATTCCTACACTATTTCCTACACTATTTCCTACACTATTCCCTACACTATTCCCTATACTATTCATCTTCCCCTCCAATACACCATTACTGCAGAAGGAGATTGTAAAGATTGCAGATAGTATATCTGAACTCCATCACACCCCAAAGTCTCCTGTAGGAGAAGAAAATCACGCCAATATCCACAATTTTCAAAAGCTTCAGCACGCCGAGAAAGAAATTTCACGGTAAGATCACAATTGTCAAAGGATGTAAATTTTCAACGATCAAATCTTCAAAAGTTGCAACTCCAGGTACCAAAATTTCCACCATTTTGATTCTGTTGTCTGCAGAAACTCCTCTATAAATTGAGGAGAGTTCTGCAGAAGGAAGAAGTGCAGCGAGCAAGAGAGAGTTTAGGAGATTTGTTTCTTTTACTTGCAAGAGCTCAAGTGAGCTCCCTTCGCCGGGCCATTTCTTCGTCGACCGGCCACTAGGCTCTGAACCGAGAACGTGTACTCGTTCCTCCATCTTTAGGCTACCAAACCCAACAATCGAAAGGCCGAAACCTTCTCTATATTTTCCCGACCAAAGGCCACAATATCCTTCGGAGGCCAACGTCGAATTCCCGACTTAGCCACCGGCCAACTTACGGCCTTCGTTTCTCACTATCCTTACGACGAAAAAGGATCGAGAAACCACCGTTGTGTAGCCTGATCTATCTCGCACGAGGAAAACTAAGTCGTAGACCTTCGCGGCTAAACCCCATCGCGGAACGACGACCAGAAAAAAAACCCCGGCGAACAACTTCCATTAGTGCTCACTTGGACAAGGGTAAGTTGACGCCCTTATTTCGATGCATTCCCGTTTCTATTATATTATTAGAAATTTCTGGGGTATAGATGGGAGTGTGATAAATATTCGTACAAAGTTTCATATCATTTGAACTTCGTTTACTACCCTTTTAAAATTCGAGAAGTCTACTGCCCGTATCTGCTAAAACTGTTGTGAGGCAGATGATTAGGTTAATTATTTCAGTAACCATATGTTGATATTTAGCTCTCAAATTTTTATTCTATGAAGATATATGTGTTAGCTATCTATGTATAAAATTTGAGCTCATTCAGGTAACGTTTGCTATTTTTCAAAAATCTGGACTTTCAGTTGGCAGAAACTGCCGAATCTGGTAGGCGATGGGAAAATCGCTATATCTCTTAAACTACTTGGAGTTTTTCAACATACTTTTTTTTAAATTAAACTAGACTCAAAGAGGTTTCTATTGATATAAAATTGGACTCCATACGAGTTCGGAGTAAAAGCAGTTTATTAGTTGAAGTTGAATATATACAGTTTTGTTGAGATGGAAATGATTCAAAATAATTCCTATTAAGGATTTTAAAGTTTTATTGTTGATAAAATATCACTTTTAGTTTATAAATGAGCTATTGAGATATATAAATATTCTGAGAAAGATTTCATGAGAACTTGTTGGTAAAATTATATTAGATGGAATAGTTGATAAATGAAATATTAAAGATTTATTAATTAAATGGTTAAAATATTAAAATTATTAGATCTTCTCGAAAATTTCTTTTTATAGTTAACTCCTTTTATTATTTTAAAATATTTTTACAAATGTTCCTAAAATCTCACAATGAAATTTTCATCAGGAATTAATGTTTAGAATTTATTAATGACTTATTAGTTCTTTTAATAGTAGCAATATTTATATATTGATTGGCATTATTAAATGGGGAAAAGGAAAATATTTTATAAATTATTCTTTATTTATAATGGATAAATAAAGGAATAATATAAAATGGGCTTTCCTACATCCTCAAAGGTACATGAAGTATTTCGATAAAAGAAGAACGATTGTATATGAGTTAGATACAGTCGTTTAAGGAAATATGGGTAGTTAGAGAAATGAGTGAATAGTGATTCACTGCATTTGTTGTTATCTTTCCTATTATTCACTCGAACACATGTTTCGTGTTATCAAAGGTTCAAATAAACAAAAGCGCCTGAGTAACCTATCGCGCTAAGGAAAGAGAATCATTGTCTTAAGTAGCAAAACACTGCAATCAGGTAGGCATTACTTTCATATATATCAAATGAGTTTAACTGTTACGTTCAAGCAAGTTATTTCATGACAAAATCTTTAAATTAAAGTTATTTCAAGTATTGTCTTGCCATAAAATGTTTTAATTTCAGTATGATATCTATCTGATATGGCTTTGCCAGTTATCATGTAATCGAATTCGGGTCTTGAGCAGTTGATAGCTATCCTGCCTTGGCTAGTGTACACCAGTGACCGTGAGTCATCTAGCGGGTTGGCCGGTCAAGTGACCGTGAGAGGTGGCCACCTCTCCGGCATACAGATTCAGATATGATAGATTACAAAAGAACTTAGTCTGATCAGACGAACTTTAGAATCACAAATGAATTTAGTATGCTTAGGGCCTTTTTGAGTAAAAAACCCTTGGTTATACTATTGAAATGGCATGACAATTTACATTTATTATGTATGTATATGATTTTCGGCATATGTCTACTGAGTACTTTGTACTCAGCCCTGCATGTATTTCTAAATGTGCAGGTTGAGCAGTGATGAGTGATGATGGGGTGTCGTGCGGAGCTTTGTCATATTTACTAAATAAACTCTTGGCGATACATGTCTTCATACATGTATCACGTTCTATTTCCGCTGCGAACACTCAGTTATGATGCAGTTTATCCTATTATGTTGGATTGTCAAAATCAAGTTATTGTATAAACACTTAAATCGGATACTCATGACCGATTACTCGTTATTATCTATATATATGTGTGACTTATTCTCATATGATGTCTAAATCTTAATTTAATTCATTTATAATTATTTATCACCCCTTTCTGTCCCCTCTCCTAATTTCCCTTCCCTAGTCACGGTTTCCCGGCTTACCTATCCTTAGTTAAGTCCGGTCGTGACAGACGTACCAGTATAGACAAGTAGCCAAGACAAACTACTTTCATCTATACCGCATCCTAAACCAATAACTTGTCCTAGAGTTATTTCGGCTGTGATCATTTTATATCTCTTAAGGTTATTCCAATTATATGGTCTTCTGTGATCTACAACACACCATATAATCTACTTATATAGAGATAAAGAACATACATATGCAATCATGAACACAATCAGATAGGAGATTAAAACAGTGAACATAGGAATCATTGTATACAAGCATAAAAGGTTCTTGCTTTCAGTATACAAATCCAACAATCTCCCACTTATACTAAAGCAAACTTTTAGTATACAATGTGTCTAGATACTAGCTATTACAACAATCACTTCACTTCTTCTCCCACTTATACTGAAAGTTTTCTCTAAGTGGGTGGCATCAACCGCAATCCCATCCCTCGAGCATGCTTCTCGTAGGCCTTTTGCGGCAAGCTCTTCGTGAAAGGATCAACTAAGTTCTCCAAAGTATCAATCTTCTCCACCAGCACATCTCCTCTGTTTACGATTTCTCGTATGATGTGGTATTTTCTTTCTATGTGTGTGGTCGCCTTGTGGGTCCTGGGTTCCTTAGAATTTGCCACTGCACCCGAATTTAACTTACTTAAGTACCCACGCTTCACTCACGTCGAATTTCTCACTCCTAGCACGACCTTGCACTAGGATCTCACGGAGTCAGAGTACCTTCCTGAACTCCTTTTCCACTCAAACACTCGGTTTCTTTCTTACGAAAGGAGGTTTGAAAAACTTGCCAACTAGACTTCAAAGAACAAGTTCTTTGGAGCAAGTTTTGACCTGGGCTTCTGGGTAAACAGATATATGCCTAAGGTCTAAGAGAATGTGTGTAATCAATAGTCACTGATTTTGGCTTTGGAATTCTCTTCTTCGATTCAAGCTTTGGAGAGATTAAGCTTTGGGCTGAGTAGAAATTTCAGCAGAGCTTCAGCTTAAGTCGTTGAATCGGTGAAGATTGAAGTTGAACCTCGAGCGCTGTTTATTGGAGAAGTCTTGAATTGATCCGTTGGCGGAGAACGTCTTCAAGATTTCTTCCGTTGGAGAGCAATTCGAATTTGGGCTGAGGCTTCAATCTTCGAGGTTCCTTGTTTGGTGGAAACGGCTCTCTTGAGGGACAGGAGATGTGACGTCTCTGATAAAGTAGCCACCAAATAGGAATGACCTCTGCAGAGAGGGATGATCCTGAGATCTCTGTATTTAATTCGGCTGTACTGTATAAGCACGTGGCTTCCTTTGAACGTTGAAAGTTCAGTCCGAGGAAGAATGTTTAACTGATACTTGACTTTAGTATCAGTCTGTTGAGTCCTCGAAGCACGCATTAAGTAATCAGTTCTGAACTGATTCTTCAACTGATACTTCAGTTGGTATCTTCAGTCTTCAGTCATTCAGTCCTTCAGTGTTTAGAACTGCTAACTATACTAGAAACGAACTCTAACACTTGAGTTCAAAACAGTTCTAGTCTATTACAAATTAAACATAAGGATTTTGGTATCATCAAAATAAAACCTGATATTTCATGGGGTTGCCAACAGTTTCCTCTTTTTGATGATGCCAAAACCTTACAGCACTTCTAAACAAAACAAAGACTGAACTCAGAGCACAAGTTCTAAAACAGGGTGAAAACAATTCCCCCTTAACAATAGAACCTAATAACTTGTACTTCAGAGTTAAGAACACAACAGTCACTACACCAGAAGCGCTCATACTTAACGGATTTTATCCGTTATGTATGTGTAAAAACATCTGTAATGTATAATGGTGTAATGTATGTGAAATTTATACATAACGGAGATATATCCGTTATCTATTACATTATACATAACGGTGATATTAAATATATAACGCTTAATAATCCGTTATGTATGAGTATTTTTTATAACGTTTCTGATCGTAATGAAAGTTAATATTTATCCGTTATCTATACATTTATACATAACGGATTTTATGTAATAAATAACGTAGGTTATTCTGTTATCTAAATCATTTTACATAACGGTGAGAATCCGTCATGCATGTTATATTAAACCGTTATCTTTATATATATACATAACGGTTTTTTATTTATAATTACGTGTTTAATCCGTAATTAAATTTGTATTTCTTTGTTATTTATTGATTTTTACATAACGGTTTTCTTCATATACATTACACTCATCTGTGTGATCTTTGAATGTTATAATAACATCAAATCGATGTTTAGATAACGTTTTTTAACGTTATGTATGTTTTAATACATAACAGTTATATATTTTAAAATTTTCGTTATGTATGCTAATGACAGCTTTTAATTATAATTGATTTGCAATTAAAATTAATTCTAAAACAACAAAATAATAAAAACCAACCAATCATATGTAACCACCATCCAACCATATAACTTCACAAAATATTTGTACAATCACCAGACAAAATATACTCATCCAAAATATTTGTACAATCACAGTTTACAAAAACATAAGTTCTAGCTAGTAGTGCTTAATTCTAAAGATTGATTACAAAACATCACTTCTCCTGCCATATCTCTATTTCACTTCATGGAAAGCATCTGTAGGAGCATCTGTAGCATAAAACAGATAGTATATATATGAAAAACAGCTGCACATGAAAGCTAAACTAAGAACATAAATAGGAGAAACACCAAACTTATAGCTTGTACTAGCCTAATTCACAGGAGCATCAATTATTAAACTTTAAACATACCTATCCAGCCAATGCATTCTTAATCAGACACCTTGCCCATTCTTCACGAACCTCGTTCAGTTGGTTTTGAGAATAAGTAGTAACACCCTTAAACTACGAATACAAACAATCACCAATATATTTTATCAATAACTACTAATACTATGTTAAACAATATTAAAGTATAATGTATATAACAATACCAGTGATGACAAGTGAAAAGTTGAGGCTGCCGTATTTTGAGACCCTTCGATAATATCTCTCATAAACCTCATCACAAAGTAGCCACATTGCTTATCATCAGGTTGTGTAGGGCCCTACAATTATTACATTAATAAATAGGTAAGGCTGCGTTATATGCTTCCCCAGATAAAGCTGCGTTGCCAAGCCAAACAGAGGATTGAACAAGAATTTAAATTTCCACAGATAACAGTAGCCAGCATTATCCATCAAAAGAACTTAAGATATTTAATATCGCTAAGTACCTGTTTTTTGATAAATTGAGGAGAAATTTGTGATGTACATTTTAGCAGGAGTGCAATTCTCTAGAACCTCTTTTGCTAAATTACAAGAACAGTTGGAAGATAGCAATAATCAATTTATTAAGCAAGTTCTTGTAGAGCATCACAACAAATCCTACTCCACTATTACCTAAATGATATCCAACCAAAAATTCCATGTAGACTTATCAGAATAAAGCCACAAAACTGATCAGTAATTTAAGCATACATACCTTTATAACTTCCCAATTTGCTTTTTTCATTTTCTTTCCATTTTTTGCAGTGACCATGCTTAGCGCACTTCAAAGGAAATTTATATAAAGTTAACATTTACATCAAATAAAAATAGCATAGATGATGCATTATTTGTATAATCAATTGAATGAATCAATTGCGCTCTGCTATGACTAACTTCCACTTATGGAGGCTGCCAAGCAATATGGAGGGGTGCTGGTCATGGAGGCCAGAAGAAAATATCGCTTTTAAACTTGAGGTTGCAACTCATATATAACTATATTTATATTTATAGCTTAAGATTAAGATTATGATTTTTCTTATATATTAATCTAGCTTCGTTTGCTACTGCTTCTTACATTATTTTGCAGACAAAATTTGGTTTTTTTGGAGCATATTAAATGAGCTTTTCGCATTTTTCGATTAAATGGACAATGTATTTATTTATTGTCCTACATCATCTTCCAGTTTCATCTAAATATACAAATTTTAAAGAAATTACATCCCGTTATTAAATGCATCACCTAATCTTTATTATATATTCAAGTATATATAACTTTGCATGACAAGTCAAGAGAAATGGGCAGAAGCCACCGTCCATCTCCTCGCTTTGACAGCAGCTTTCTCAGCCTCTCTTGGTTCAGTTCCAAAATTTAAGACCTATAAACTCATTAACTCTTTTCAACTTAAACTTTGATTATTGTAAAACTTATAAACTTGTGATTTAGATATTTTATTATGATTTTGAGCTAGAGATTTCATGAACATTTCAAAAGCTAGGCCTCATTACCCTAAAATATTGACTTAGGCTTACATGCTCGTTCTGTCAGTTTCTTCGACAACAAACTGTAGTCTATTAAAAGATCATGATTCATGATAAATCTTCAAACTAAACTAAATGGTAAGCATCAAAACACACAACACAAACACACATACCACATATAATCGGCTCCAAGCCATCGCCACAACAACAAATGGAATGGAACAAGCCATTCCCCAACCTACTCTCCATATTGACTACCTAGATACATGCTTATCTATGATACATGCTTATCTATATATGATATTTACATAACCATGGCTGCCAGTTGAGCCATGGTGCAAAACTAAAAGCAAGAGGATATAAAACTAACCTTCAAGCTAATCTCTGCGCCAATTTCTCTATCACCGTTTACCTTCCAACCTAAAACAATACAAATGAAAATAATAATTAAATTCAAAAAATATAGAGTCATTCTTCAAGTCATGGAGTAACTGAAAATCTCATATCCTTGTAAATGTGAGGTTCTAACAAATACTACTAGACAATTAGAAAACTAAAAAGAACTAAACAGGGGATAAGTTGGGTACACCCAAATCTCAAGGATGAGAAACAACCAATTAGAAAAAGAAGAAAAAAAAAACGAACTTGCAATTCTAGATTCTGCAATATGGAGGTGTTCGTAACCCTCATTTATAGCAAATATACTGTGAAATTCAGACTTCAAACACCACCAAATCTCAATATGAGGAGAGGCTAATATACGGCAAACATCATGCTTACTTGACATATTATAAATAAGACCAACTCCTTCAAATTACAATCATTAAGAATAGTAATACTAAAGTACTCAGAGTAATCATCAATTTATCAATTCTGTTCTCGGCTCATCAGAGCAGTTCATAGGCGACACAGGCAGATTTACTATCACTACACCATCCAAAGAAATATTTAATATCTCCAAATTGATGCTGCTCAAGAACGGCCGTGGAGGAATTGTTGAATTTTGACAGATGACAGTGAAAAAGGGATTTGCACTGCATTTGGAACCAATTACAAAAGGATAGGGAATGGTTACTTTTCCACACTTTTCTTGACAGTTAATCTTCGAAAAAGATACTGCAAGAGCTGACGTTATGGCAAAGCATATGGCTGAAAAGACTCGGATTATCGAAGCTAGCCTCGTTGCTGTTAACATGTTTTGATCCAATTATATATAGATCGAGGAAAGTTTGATTCATATATGAAAAACTATCAAGTACATATTTCCTACATAATCAAATTTAAAGTATCATTATGCAGTAAACAAAGGGCCAAAAACAAAGAGTTAGGAGAAAGAAAAAATCATCCAGATTACCCTACAAGGCAACCATACACTTTCAACTCTAAACTCTTGTTTAAGTTAAATCCAGTATGATCATGCACGAAGAAGCTAACCATGATAGGAAAAAAAATGTTTTAGTGTATCAAAATTTTAATTGGAACTGAGGAAAAAAAACAGCACAAATAAAGAGATAACATGGTTAGACCATCAATCTGTCAAATAAGTATATTAATTGTTGTGTCAATAATCATATTCGTATCCAAGTATGTATTTATACCTTCTTTCGTGGTTCAATAGTTGTATCTTCGAGACACGAAGGTGATTTCAATTAGTGAAAACAAGTCCTTAAAACCAAATCAGTAAATGTCCGGTTGGACAAGGTGTGAAAACCCAACACGCGAGTGTAAAATCGAGTTATGGGGCTGCTAAATCGGTACAAATTGGCAAGTGAAAAAGAAAAAATGAAATTCAGATCCTTTACCCAACAAAAATCAATTCTTCAAAATCAAAGTACATGCAAAACCCCCATTATCAAGTACAGGCAAAACCCTCAAAATCAAAGGTAAAAAATGAGTCTTTTCAACACAAATCAGAGCCCTTTCCCAACAAAAAATCAATTCTTCACCTCAAACCCTCATGATTAATCGCAGATACAGAGAGAAAAGGTGCTCAAATTCAAGAAATTGCTCTAAAGAATTACCTGTTTTTTCTTTTTCCGACGACCACTGTTATTCCTCCGCCCAACTCTGTTCGTGGTGGCTGATATAGTTACTTCCTCTTTCGAAGCCCTTCTCTCTCTATATCCAAACAATAAGTAAGAAGAGAAATATGCAGAGACACAGAGAGGATTGTAAAAAATTTCACCTGAAACGCTGACCTCGTCGTCGACGACAGCAGAGGGAGTCAGAGGACGGCGCTGCGGAGGGCTTGGTGGCGGAGGGCTTGGTGGCGGCGCTGCGGAGGGAGTCAGAGGACGGCGCTGCGGAGGGCTTGGTGGCGGAGGCGTCAGTTGTGCGATAGTGGGGTGGGACGATCGGTGGTGCGACGGTGGGGTGGGGTAGGACGGTAGGTGGAGAGACGGTGGGGTGGGGTGGGACGTCAGGTGGCGCGACGGTCGGGTGGGGCGGTAGATGGCGGTGCGAAGCTGCTGTGTTTTCTTCTGTTTAGAGGGAATTGATACTTAGGCGTGAAAATTTGAGCGGGACTTAGGCGCTGTTGTGTGTTTCTTCTTTTTGCTGCGTAAAGGTTATAGGGTGAATCTTTGTTTACTCAATTTTTTTTTTCATTTGTTTCACTTTTATTATTAATTATTAATTAATTCTTGATATTTAGGTTTTTAAAAATATTTTTAGATTTTATATATCTGATACTTAATGAAAAAAATAATTATGAGTTTTAATTTTTTTAAAGTCAGTATTTACAAATAGATTCATATTATAGAATAATCAATTTAGTTTTTATTTTTAAATATAATATAGTAATAAAAAAATTAAAAAATAATGTTTATACATAACAGTTTTCAAAGCGCTTATACATAACGGTTTAATAAACCGTTATAAATAATACTCATATATAACGTTTTTCGTAACGTCGGAATAACCGTTATAAAAAGATGATCATAGATAACGGTCGGCTTAACGGTTTTGTAATACCGTTATGTATGTAACTAATAGATAACGCTCAAACTTAACGGTTTAACTCAAACCGTTATCTAAGCATTTAGACAACACTACATAGATAACGGTTTTTCGTCAAAACCGTTATCTTTTCCAAAAATGCGATCATACATAACGGTTTTTAGAAAAAACCGTTATGTATGAGGTGTTATGTATGTGCATTTTTGTAGTAGTGAGTTCAAAATAGGAACGAGGATAAAGACATAAAACCATAATCAGAGCCTGGACAAAAAGTTATTGTCTTCAGGTTGAGATCAAAATGAAGTTCTTTTCATTTCAATCATCTGACTGATGAGACATCAGTCGAGGTACAGAGCAAACTTACAATGGAGTACGAAAGAAAAAAAACAAAAACTCATGGGAAAACCCATGGACTCCAGCAGTCTGGCTGCGCTTTGAACTTCTTGATCTTCATCTTCTGTCTTCAATCTTCATGTTCCTAAGCTTGTTCTATTCCCACTTGTTTTCCTTCAACTTGAGGTCTTTACTGGAACGTCATCCTTACAACTTCTGGTGATCCTTTAGCTTTACCATCTTCAGACAAGAAAGAAGATCAGGGAAAACTTTTGAGAAGGTTTTTCTCTGACTTCTTACTTTTCCTCCCTTTTTGGCAACATCAAAAAGAGAGTTGATGATGGAGGCTATGATCAAATAGGACTTCAACTCCGACTCTCAAGCACTTGTGGGAGAACTTGAGAAGAGGAGTGGTCCTTAGATGCAGAAGGATGAGGACTCCAGTGAGGGGAGAGGAAGATGAGAGGGGAGACGGAGAATTGAAGGAAAGGAAAATATGCATAGCATTTCGGAGATATTCATGAAATGCGGCTATGCATACGAACCTGAGGGAGAGGAAGAGAGACAAGGAGCGGTGGGGAAGAGGAATGAAAGAGGTGAGGCGGGAGATGAGAGAAATGCATGACGAGCCTTTGGTGAAAGAAGTAATGCAAAGGGCGGCTCGTCCTACATGTAAGGGATGGATGTGAGGATGGAAAATCGAATCAGTGGTAGTCGTGAGGACTAGCACTGTCGATGTTGCGCTGGCTGACAACAAGCTCCTGCTCATTGTTGTTGCACCACATGGAAGCTTTACAAAAGGTGCAAAGCTTGCCTGAGGAACAGGTGAAGACCGTCTTCTTGAGACAGGTACTTCAAGCCATATGGTCCGAGCATGAGGATGGAAAATGCTCGCGTCGATGGATACAAGTGAGAACAGCGCAAGCTTTGACGTTGGAGGGACGTTGAGTTCCAGTGGAAGGGTCTGGTGAAGACCAAGTATGTGAGCGTCATTCTTCCACTCCATGACTTTGCAGTCATCGAATTATCCTAAGTCGGAACAGAAATTTTCTCTGCAATTTTGAAAGAATTTGAAATTTTCTCACAGTGAAGGCTGTGGAGAGTTGTTAGTTGATGCAGAAAATGTCACGACCGGCCTTAATTAAGGATAATTAATCCGGGAAAACCATGACTGGGGAAGGGAAATTAAGAAGCGGGTTTAGAAAGGGGTGCATAAAAGAATACTCAAAGAGTTTGAATATGCGTGAAATATTCCTTAAAAAGGAAAAAGGCATAGTTCGCATAAAAAGGGTACTCAACGAACTTGTATAAGCGTTATATTCCTTAAAAGGAAAAAGGCATCGTTAGGGGCTTGGCTAAAACATTATCAGAGTTTGCAACGGAAGGTGTAACTGAAATAATCAGTGTTTACAGCGGAAAGCATAACTGAGATACATGTATGAAGACATGTATCCTTTCTGAGCCTACTTTAAGTTCGACAAAAGCTCTACTCAGCAACAACACTTCATCGCCCATCACAGCTCAACCTGCACAAACATAAACATCGAAGGGCTAAGTACAAGAGTACTTAGTGGGCAGTTGCCAAGCATATAACATAACATCATTAACAATTTCACAATATCGCATAAGAGGCATGAGTTTCTTTCATATCCTTTGCTCATTAAACATTTCCAAATTCTTAAATAGCATAAGGGCATTCTTCATCATCAATCTTCATTAACAAACATCGTGTCGTGGAGAAGGCCTTCCCCAACGAACACGGGCATCGCACCGTGAAGGGGAGCCTCCCTCAGCGGTCACGGCATCGTACTATTGAGGGAGGCCTCCCCCAATAGACGTTGTAACACTGGCATACTGGCATATTGGCATACTGGCATCGCGCCACGAGAGAGGCCTCTCTCAGCGGACACGGGCATCGCGCCGTGAGGAAGGCCCTCCTCAGCGGACACGGCATCGTACTGTTGAGGGAGGCCTCCCCCAACAGACGCAAGCATCAAACATAAGCATAAACTTATCAGCGTAGAGCATTCAAGCGTAAATAAGCGTAATCATTTAACGTGCATCATAATAAAGCTTAACTCATTTAAGCGTAATAAAGCATACCATATTTGAAGATCCAGTTTGCATTTTAAAGCATAACACTTGCATAACAATTTATTTACGCGTAAGAAATTGCCCACCTGATAGCAAAGTTTTGCTAAGGTATTTTGACTCCTTGAGTAGTTCTTACTCTCGCGCTTGACCTTAATCACGAGAATATAAAATAAGACATTGCTTCGAGGAAAATTCTCAATTAATGAGAAAGCATAATTTAACTGTGCATGAATCTTGTATGCATGAACTAATCTTCTGAGCGATAATCGGGAATTCTACTATTAATCATTGTTAATAGATTTAACTAATTCTCATCTAACGCGGTCGAATAGAGCTGTGATTCTTCCTTTCCCATCGGAATATTCTAATCGTGAAATAAACCTCGCCTTTGTACTCGATCGGAAATAGGACTAACTCGGCTTTAAACGATGTGTGACCTCGTAGAAATTATCGGGCTTTTCGATAGAAGCATCATTACTAGCGTAACCTCAAATAATTAATAGGCTCAAAAGAGAGTAGCCAATTAATTAAATAAACCAGTGGCTTAAATGAAATAAACAATAATGGCTTGCTTTAAAGTCGGAAGTCCAAAAACATTAATTAATAAACTGGGCGGCTCATTACTGATAAATAATTGGGCTCTATCAAAAATTGATACTGCTAGGCTTAGCTCAAAGGAGTAACTTCAGCTCAAGCTTTAAAATAATTAAAGCCCAACTTAAAAAGTCTTCGACCCAAAACAATTAAAATAGGGGTCCAAATAATAATTAATGTGGACTGAAAAGAATTAATCTTAGCCCAAAAAGGCAATTTAATAGGCCAAAATGATGAATTAAACTGGCCCAACGAAATATAAATGGGACTAGAATAATAGCCCATCATAAAATATGCATCAGCCCAACTCCTTAATTAAATCGAGCCCAATAGAATTAATGAGAAGGGCCAATTAAATAAAAGACTGGCCCAATTCGAATTTAAAAGTGAAGCCCAAGTTTTAAAACAATCAAAGTCCATCCTCTCTCTCTCTACTCAATTCTTGGTCCTTCATTTTTCTCTCTCAAACTCGCCGCTGCCCTCTCCTATCTCTCTCGACTCTCGGCCTGCCTCCAGTCGAGGTGTCGGCGCGCGGCTCCGGCGACTGGTCGCGCCTCCACAGCTCTGGAACTTCCGGCGCCGCTTTCTTTTCCTCCACACATGTCAGACGCAGCATGTCCAATCGAGAATAGGAATCGAGCCCTAGTTTCTCTCGATTCAGGCGGAAATCGTTGCGCCGCTGGGCTTCGTTTGCCGCTGCTCTGGCCGTCCCAACCGCCGGCGAGCAATTGTTGATCGCGCCGCCTCCTTTCCCTTCATCGCAGAGCCCTAATCGTCAAACCCAGGTCGCTGCTGCGGCCGCATCCTCGTCCGAAATCCGACGGGTTGCTGTCGTCTGGGAGCGGCGCTGCTCCGGCCTCCTCCTCTCCGGTCGTTCAGCCGCCATTTACTCCGTCCTGCATCGGCCAGCGACACAAACAGATCTCGCTTTTCTCTCTCTGGAAGAGCCGCTGCAGAGCAGCCGCTGCTCGGCTCGGTACCGGTCTGCGTCATCTTTCTCCGGCCGGCGTCGTGGCTATTCTGATGCGGCGAGACGACGAGAGTTGGCCGCCTTCTCTCTCCGTTCCGGCAGTCGGGGTTCGGCAGTTGCTTGGGCAGTCGGCCCCTTTTCCCCCAAAAGCTAAGTTCGATCCCCAATTGTTGTATAAACGAATTCTTGTAGTATCTAATACTCTATGAATCTCATAAGTGTTATTGCTATCTTGAATACTTGGTTTAGAAGCTAAAATGTTGAAACGTAATTATCTCGCATAAAATTCTAGTATGATGTTGCTATTTACGCCTTTGTCTTGTGAATAAAAACTGATTGAGCTATTCTGTATCTGTAACATGCTATGGATTATTCTCTATTACAGAAACTCATGGTTTAGCTATGTTCATAAGCGTATTATCTGAATCTCATAAGAAAACTGATCATCGGTTGTGTTGGTGCGTGAAATGCATATTATGAAAGAAGGCATATGAGATAGTAAATACCTTGATTGTTTGTTGTTGATGGCTGTTGTTGTTGATTGAATCAGTGGATAGAAACTGAAATAAATTGCTTATTTGCTTAACAATTGCAGGATGAACTTAATCAAAGGAGAAGAAAGCATTGAAGCCAAGCATTACCTTGAAAGCTTCGGCTGAAACGAACTGGAATTGATCCTCTGAACTTTTGGATGAAAATGAAATGAGAGTGAATATTGCATTTGTTGGGTGGGGAGCAAGTGGTGGTGGAGTAAAATGTAGTGGAGGAAAGAAAAAGGTGGTGGCGTGAGGTGGAAAGTTTGGTGAGGTGGAGTTGGTGGAGATTAATGATGTATAGTGTAGGAGACATTATGGAGTGGGAAAAAAAAAATAATGATGATTGTATGCTTACATATATGTCTAGCATATTCATGTATCTACTGCATAGCAATGATAGGTGAAACTGTAATTGGTTATAAGAGTTTGTAAAGTATGAGAATGAGATTGATGAATAAATGAAGTATATCCTCATGCCTTGGTGATGCTAATACTCTAATATGAATCTAGATTAAATCCGTAGATTTAATCTGCGTTGCAGTCGGAATAATTCCTCGACTTCTAGTAGCACTAATAAAATATAACTGCTTCTGTTTTTCGATTAATAAATAACATGACTTTGCTAAGTCAGTTATAACTTGGAAATAATAATTATTGAATGGCTCAATAATTCTCGTCGCGTTTTTCTCATACGTTATAAAAGTATAAAGCTAAAATAATATCTCTGTCTCTGATAAAAAAAAAATCAGGATCATAAACTGGATTCATATATAACTAGCAGCTGGGTTTCATTTACTGAAAGATGCGATATTAATTATCGCGATACCATATTAAATAAAAATAAAATGCGGGTCATTACAGAAAACTATAGAAGACACCAAGGTATAAGTAAACACAAATACCAAGAGAGAAGATGAAAAGGTTTTTAAAAACTGTGCCTAAAATGTTTTTGAAGAAAAATTCACGTCCGCCGTCAATGCAGGGGACGGAAGCTTCAAAAGGTGAGATATATCATGTCGAGTGATATTCTCAAGGAGTTTGACCACATAGGCAAAAAGGTTGAAAATATTTTTGGTAAAGATCAGGGCAGATCACATCACATCAAATCAAATCAAATCTTAATCAAATCCCCGTCTTTCAAAGATATTCCATGCCAACAATCAAGACAAATCAGTTAAAGATTTTGAAAGGAACTGATCAGTCATAGAAAGATTTTGATTTGAAAACATATAAAACTTGACAGAAATAACTGATTTTAAATAGTAAGCTTAAAACAATACTTACTGATCGACTGATCATTGTAGTCAGTCGATACCACTTGATCCTGGTTGACTCATCAGGCTGAGTTTTCTTCATTGCTTTCCACGTCAGCAGTCGTAGAACAACAATTGGTTGACCACCAGTCATCATGACTGTTTGAGAGAAAGCTTCAAGCACATCATCACTCTTCAGGGTTGATGAGGCCGATCCTTCCACAAAGATCGTTGAACCTTTCTTCTGGAATAGCTTTGGTCAGCAAGTTTGCTCTCTGAACTGTGGTCAGAATCTATTCAACAGAGATATCCTTCTTTTCGACGTGATCACGAATGAGGAGATGTCGAATAGCAATATGCTTGACTCTGGTGTGATGAACTGGATTCTGGGATAATGCAATAGCACTGGAGCTGTCGCAATAGATTGGGACTTCATTTTCTTCGATCCCATAGTCCTTCAATTGTTGGACTAACCATAGGAGTTGTGAACAGCAGCTTCCCGCAGCAACATATTCAGCTTCAGTTGTGGGGGTGGCGACTGAAGTCTGCTTCTTTGAAAACTAAGAGATGAGCTTGTTGCCTAGGAATTGACAGGTTCCGGATGTTGATTTACGATCAGTTTTGCATCCTGAAAAATCTGAGTCGGAATATCCGGTGAGCTTAAAGTCGTCGTCAGCTGGGTACCACAATCCTAAATTGGGTGTGCCTTTAAGATATCGCAAGATCCGCTTTGCAACATTCATGTGAGCTTCCTTTGGATCTGACTGATATCTCGCACAAACCCCGACTGCAAACGCAATATCTGGTCTGCTAGCAGTCAAATACAGCAATGATCCAATGATTTCTCTGTACTTGGTTGAAGATACAGATTTCCCTTCTGATCCTGGATCCATTTTCCAGTTTGTATTCATTGGGATCTTGACTAATTTCATGTGCTGAATACCGAACTTGGCGATCAGTTCCTTGGAGTACTTGGACTGATTGAGCTTGACTTGCAATCCAAGAGAGAAATTAATTTCTCCCATCATGGACATTTGGAACTTGTTGGTCATGATGTCAGCGAACTTCTTGCACATGCGTTCGGATTTAGATCCAAAGATTATGTGATCGACATAAATCTGAACAAGTAGGAGATCTTCTCTTTCTTTGAGAGTGAACAGAGTTCTGTCCACTGATCCTTTCTTGAACCCTTGTTCAATGAGATACTCAGAGAGAGTATCATACCATGCTCTTGGAGCCTGTTTCAGTCCATAGAGCGCTTTCTTCAGCTTGTACACCTTTTCTGGACCTGCAACCTCAAACCCTGGAGGTTGTTCAACGTAGACTTCATCTGTGAGCACTCCATTTAGAAAAGCGCACTTCACGTCCATTTGATGTACCTTGAATCCTTTGTGAGCTGCAAAGGCTAAGAAGAGCCTGACTGCTTCCAATCTGGCCACCGGTGCAAAAGTTTCATCGTAGTCGATTCCATCTTCTTGATTGTATCCTTTTGCAACTAGCCTTGCTTTGTTTCGCACAACGTGACCTTCTTCGTCTTTCTTGTTCTTAAAAATCCATTTCAAGCCAATCACCTTTGCATCATCTGGTCGATCCGCAAGTTCCCAAACTTAATTCCGATTGAATTCATTGAGCTCTTCTTGCATTGCAATGACCCATTCAGTGGACTTCAGAGCTTCTTCAATATCCTTGGGCTCTGTAGATGATAAGAAACAGCTGAAATTCTTATCTTCGTTGATGCAGTTCTGGTTGATATCAAAGACGAGGTTGCACATTGATCTTTGAGTCTTGACACCGTCTAATGGTTCTCCAATGCTTTGAATGAAGTTCAAACCATCTTCGATACTTCTTGATCTCTTCTGGTGTTGGAGGAAGCTCTTCGGTCAGGATGGTTCTGAGGTGTTGAGCATTGTTCTGAACTTGTGAGAGATGAGTTGGCTAATCTTCGGCTGGTTCAGCTCTGTCCTTATCAGTAGGAGTTCCCCCTTGACTGATGCCGTCTGCATTGGCTCCAGTCTGAACTTCTGACCTTTGACTGATCTTCTGATACTGAAGGTTTTCAGCATCTTCATCTTTTCCGGGTCCCCACACCAGGACTGTAGAGAGAGTTCAGTGTCCTGCTTTTCAGTTCTGGAATCTTCAGCATTCTCTGTTTCCTGTTTCCTGAATTCATCAGCAGACTCATCAAAGACAACATGAGGTGTTTCTTCAACACAGAGAGTTTGAGAATTAAACACTCGATAGGCTTTGTTGGATCTTTCAGTTCCAGAATATCCAAGAAAGATTCCTGGATTAGCCTCGCTATCAAATGTGTTTAATCTCCTCTTGTCATTGTTGTGAATGAAACACTTAGAACCGAAAGCATGAAAATAAGAGATTGAAGGCTTTCTGTTCTTCCATATCTCATATGGAGTTTTTCCATGTCGTTGAGTGAGGAAGGAGCGATTTTGTGTATAGCATGCGTTGTTGACAGCTTCAGCCCAAAACTTCATGTGGAGTTTTGATTCAGCTAGCATCGTTCTTGCTGCTTCCTTCAAAGATCTGTTTCTTCTTTCTGCAACTCCGTTCTGTTGAGGAGTCCTTGCTGCAGAAGTTTGATGACTGATTCCATGTTCATCACAATACTCACGAATGACAGTATTGAGGAACTCAGTCCCACGATCTGATCTGATGCTGATGATGTTGACTTCTTTTTCCACGCTCAATCTTCTCAACAGCTTTGGCAGTTCTACCAGTGTCTCCTTCTTGGTGAAGAGAAAGATAACCCAAGTATATCGTGAATAATCATCCACAACAACTAAGGTGTACTTCTGATACGATCCTGGCCGATCAAATCGAATACGCAAGCGGAAGACTGAAAAACGAACGAATAGATGGAATCCCAAAACCTCTGGATCTAACCCACAGAATGATTTAGGCGAACGGATCCCTAAACCCCAACGTGAAGTTGACGCAGCAACTCGGGGACGTTGAATGACACCCGACGAGGGTTGGTTGACTCGCCGTTACGTCGATAATTAAATTCGTCTTGGAATAATCAAGAGGAATTCGGAATTCTCAAGAGAGAAATAAAACTCACAAGTTTATTGATAAAAGTAGGCTGATTTTCGTCCAACATGTAGCAGCCATATATATAGGCAAAACTAAACCTAGTCTAATAAGGAAACAACTTAAAAACAAGCCCTAATAAGCCAAACAAGGCCCTTACTACTAAAATCCGAAAATAACAAGGCCCTTTAAACTCATGGGCTGCTAAAATAGCAAAGCTAAAATAAATAAATGAAGTCTTCAAAATAAATCAAATCTTCAAGCTTCGGCCCACTCGCATGTAATGAGATTAATTAGACTTGGGCCGAATCCACTGTTTAGCCCTATTTTGTGATGATTTTATGGGTCTTGTTGTTGTGCATTTGAGCATGCTTCGTGTCTTTTTGATCTATCCTTCACTTGCTCGATGTTATTTGGGTGTATTACTGTTGTGTGCAGGAATCGGGAGCAGCCGCGCGTTTTGGCATCATTTCGAGCATTTTGGGAGTCAGGCTCACGGCGGCCGCGGCCCCACGGCGCGGGCCGTGCATCGTTTGGAGAGATTTCTGCGAAGGGGCCCTACGGCGCCGCCGTGTCAAGGCGGCCGCCGTCCACGGTGCCGCCGTCCCACGGCGGCCGCCGTCGCTGTGTAATCCGGCAGTTACGTTTTTGGGCTTTAAAAGCCGATTTTTAGGGTTTCTTGCACCACTTCCGACCCCAGCAGCCCCCACCTGCGATTTTATGCTTTTTCCCCTAGTTTAGGTAGATAGAAACATTTTAAATACTTGTGGATTCCGCTAGATCGTTGTTTTCATTGAATCGATTGTAAGTTCTTCATTTTGATTAGTTAATCTTTACAAGCTTTCTTGTTATTGCATTGCCAAGATAATCGAGCACTTAGATAATGATATTTGATTATGCTTTTGATGTTTTCATCGCCTAGATAATTATTTCTTTATGCGCCTAGATAAATATTGCTTTACGTTTCTAGGTTATTTATCGCTTCTAGATTAATTAGTTTAGAACCCTAGTTTTTATGCTTGATCTTTTGCTTCATATTTATTTCTCGCCTAGATAGATTTATATGCTTCCCGTTGATTCTGCACTAGGTAATTTTACAAGCTTTATTAAATTACGCCTAGATTTAAAGAGAGAGAGTGCCAGACCCAATTATACGATTAGAATGTTTAGGTTTCCTTTATGTTTCTTGTGAGTAGCACAGTTAAAGCCCTGCTAAGCCTTCCTTGAGAGACGACTTGAGTCACCTTACCGCCCTAGGACGACCTCGTATAAATTCGAGTCCATCCACTAGGTGTTTTTGGATGAGTCAAATTTTGGCGCCGTTGCCGGGGAAGGCTTTAGGCATTTGATTGTGTTGCATTTGTTTTCAGTGTTTATTTTATTTCTTTCTTTTGACTCGATTATTTTCTCCCTCCGGTGCGTTTGATTTGTTTGTTCGTGTTGTGTATGCAAGGACGTAGAAGCTTGAAGAGAAAGCTTGCACCTTACTACGACAACATCCATCGACCTCGTGAGGTTCTTTTAAGCCTGGAGGAGGAGTCCGAGTCCAGTTCGAGAACCCTTGTGGAATCACAGTCTCGAGAGGGAGACCGTGAAGAGAGAATCGCTTCCAACCCCATTCTGGAAGCCGTTGAAGATACACCTCCGTTGCACTCGGAAGGAGAAGAAGAAGCTCGACCTAATCCTGACAAAGAAGCAATGGCAGAGCAGAATGTCCAGTACATGGGAGATTTCTCCAGGCCGGTTATTGGGAACACTAGCACGTCAGCAATAGTGCTTCCCACTGCGGTCCGAAATTACAATTTGAAGCCCAACGATTCAAACCTGCTGCCGCTCTTTCATGGGATGCCAAGCGAGGACGCTTTACAGTTCGTCCGAGATTTCTGCACCCAAGTACAGACCTTCCCACTGCTGGAGCTCACCGAGGATCAGTTGAGGCTCAAGTGCTTACCTTATGCACTCAAGGACCGGGCGAGAACGTGGCTATTGTCCTTGCCGCCGAACTCCATCACCACATGGGGAGAGGCATGTGAGAAGTTCATGCTCAAGTACTATCCTAATCACAAGATTCAAGAGATTAGGAGCCAAATAATGAACTTCATGCAAGGAGCTGACGAGCCTCTCCATGAGGCTTGGGAGAGATTCCAAGAGCTCCTCCGCCAGTGCCCACAACACCAGTTAGCACCCGTCATGTTGATGCAGTTCTTCTATGACGGATTAATTCAGACGGCACAGTTTATGGTGGACAGTACAGCAGGGGGCAACATTGCCCGGAAGACAGCTGATGAGCTCAAGGAGATCTTCGAAACACTTGCCGCGAGTTCTCAACAGAAATCAGTTAGAGGAAGGAGGGTTGAAGCCAATGCAGTAGCTCCCAACAATGAGCTTCAGAAGCAGGTAGCGGATTTGATGAGGCAAGTTCAACACCTCAGAATGAACCAGGCAGAGGCCCCACCAGTTCACGCGCCACCTGCAGAAGGATGTGGAATATGTGGCGATCTTGGTCATGGAACCAACGCGTGCCATCGCATGGGTGAATTCACACCTGAAGGAGAAGCAGAGGTCTATGCTGCCCAGAGCTATCCGGGACGGCCTCAATTTGAACAGAGGCCTATCTTTAATCAAGGGCAACAAAGCTCCAATTCGGGTTGGAGAGCTCAGCAGCAGAACTACAATCAAGCTTATCAGCAGCAGCAGCCCCCGCAGTATCAGCAGTATCAACAGTTCCCTATGCAACAAGGGAATTTTCAGCAGCAGCAGCAATACCAGAATGCCCCCCAACAGTTTCAGAAGCAAGCTCAACCGCAGAAGTCGTCTCTCGAGGACACCATGCAGTCCTTCATGGAGATGACCAAACAGAACATGGAGTCTCAGAGTGCTACCATCAAGCGCCTCGAGACTACAGTTGGGCAGCTAACTGGAGCATTTAATCAGCTGCAGCAAGGACAGCCAACGGGGAAGTTCCCAAACCAGGATCAACAGCCGCATCAAGCTCATGCCGTCGAGGTAGTCAAGGACGAGGCCCCAATAACCATGGGGAGATGGAGAAGCAAAACTGTGCAGGCAATCAAGGCTATCCAATGCCCCAGTGAGCCACTACCACCTGTCCCTGGGGCACCAGAACAACCACCACCCAAGCAAGGAGATCCAGGTAGCTTTATTTTTGATATTAGCTTAGGTGGGGTTGAAAAGGTGTTTGGGATGCTTGATTTGGGCGCGGCAGTCAACTTGATGCCGTTTGATATTTTTGAGAAATTGGGTAATAAAAGGCTGAAATGCACGAATATGAAGATAGAGCTAGCTGACGGCTCTATTAGTAGCCCACGGGGCCTGGTTGAGGATGTTGAGGTTGTTGTGAGGGGAATTAGAGTTTTGGCTGATTTTGTCGTCCTAGATTTGGGAAAAGGGATTAGAAGCGAGAATGGGCATCTCGTGCTACTTGGCCGACCCTTTATGGCTACCACCCATACTCGCATCGATGTGGGTACGGGGACTGTAAGTATGGTAGGGGCAGGTAGAGCGGTAACATTTTCTGTTTTTGATAAAAAACCTGCTACCCCCACCCCCTTAATTCAAATATGCTCGTATGTTGAAACATTTGACGCCTTGGATGAGGATTGTATTGTGCAGGAATTCCTTAATAAGTTGCAGGAGGAGGACGAGATTGTGGAAGAATTCCTTGCTAACTTGCAAGATGAGGCTGACATTGAGCAGGAATTTCGGGATAAGCTGCAAGAGGAAAATGATATAGAGCAAGGATTTCTGTGTGCTTTGCTATTGGAAGAGAAGTTGGATGAGGTTGGGTTACTCAATCTCGTTGGAGGCGTGGATAGAGGGCCATCCCAGGATATGAGCATGGAGGACTCTTTTGGAGGACCCGCAGCTGCAATTCAAGAAGATGTGTTTATAAGGGCGCTAAGGCAGCTGGAGCTTCAATCGGATTTTGGTTAAGGGGTTCTCTTAGTCGGGCTGGCGACTTAAAAACTAGCGCTGCATGGGAGGCAACCCATGTTTTCTTGCTTTTCCTTGTTTCGTTTTTCTTTCGTTTTGTTTATGTTGTGTTTTGTTGTTTCTGTTGTTTGGTGCAGGTTGTTGCGTTGGAGACTGCTTGTTCTATGGATGAGAGAGAGGCAGACATCGTGGGACATTACAGACTTACCACGGGATCGGTATTTAGGGAAGTTTGCTCTTTCACCCCTCTTTTTTTGTTTGCACTGAGGACAGTGCCAGATTTTAAGTGTGGGGGGGGGTGTTTGTTGGTATTTGTATAAATCTTGTAGGTGTCTTCTTGCTGTGTCCTTGGGCTTTCTTGTGTTGGGGAAAATGGTCCCCTGCCTTGTTTTCTTGCTTGTTTTTAAGTGCATCGCATGTTGATAGTGGTTCATTGGCGATTCTGGATTGTGTCTGTGTTGTTTGTTATCCTCGTTTTTCTTGATTGATTTGTTCCCAATCAAGTGTAATTAGTTTAAGGTTTTGGTGCAACACCCTGATGAGCAACTCTTGACGTGATTTGTCCGGTAGATGCTAAGGGGAGTGTTTTCAGTGCAATTTCCTAATATCTGTCTCTGTTTGAATTGTTTGGTTGGTTGTTGAGTTTCTGATAGTCTGGGTCTCTGCTCCTCTAATGTTTTCATTATGAGCATGGGAAACCACACGAGAACATTTTGGATCACCTCCAAAAGTGCAATCTCGTGAATTATGGCCCATCTATTAAGAGCGAAAATAACTTGACCCAAAAAAAAAAAATGAGAAGTGTATTGTGAAAAAGTGAAAGAATATGAAAAGGAATGAGATATGATTGTAAAGGAAATTGCATTAGGAAATTCACCCTTAGCGGAGAATTGGGTCTGATCGGATTGAGTTGTATCACCTTGTTGTTGCACTTTAAACCTTAGCTTTGAACACTTGATTGGGGGGCATTGATATCTTGAAGGACTTGGATTGGTTTGTGTTTGCTTGGTGAGAAGAATCGCTTGTGGATTTCCTTTCGATGTTGTGATTGTTGCTTGAGGACAAGCAAGGATTTAAGTGTGGGGGGGTTGTTTAGCCCTATTTTGTGATGATTTTATGGGTCTTGTTGTTGTGCATTCGAGCATGCTTCGTGTCTTTTTGATCTATCCTTCACTTGCTCGATGTTATTTGGGTGTATTACTGTTGTGTGCAGGAATCGGGAGCAGCCGCGCGTTTTGGCATCATTTCGAGCATTTTGGGAGTCAGGCTCACGGCGGCCGCGGCCCCACGGCGCGGGCCGTGCATCGCTTGGAGAGATTTCTGCGAAGGGGCCCTACGGCGCCGCCGTGTCAAGGCGGCCGCCGTCCACGGTGCCGCCGTCCCACGGCGGCCGCCGTCGCTGTGTAATCCGGCAGTTACGTTTTTGGGCTTTAAAAGCCGATTTTTAGGGTTTCTTGCACCACTTCCGACCCCAGCAGCCCCCACCTGCGATTTTATGCTTTTTCCCCTAGTTTAGGTAGATAGAAACATTTTAGATACTTGTGGATTCCGCTAGATCGTTGTTTTCATTGAATCGATTGTAAGTTCTTCATTTTGATTAGTTAATCTTTACAAGCTTTCTTGTTATTGCATTGCCTAGATAATCGAGCACTTAGATAATGATATTTGATTATGCTTTTGATGTTTTCATCGCCTACATAATTATTTCTTTATGCGCCTAGATAAATATTGCTTTACGTTTCTAGGTTATTTATCGCTTCTAGATTAATTAGTTTAGAACCCTAGTTTTTATGCTTGATCTTTTGCTTCATATTTATTTCTCGCCTAGATAGATTTATATGCTTCCCGTTGATTCTGCACTAGGTAATTTTACAAGCTTTATTAAATTACGCCTAGATTTAAAGAGAGAGAGTGCCAGACCCAATTATACGATTAGAATGTTTAGGTTTCCTTTATGTTTCTTGTGAGTAGCACAGTTAAAGCCCTGCTAAGCCTTCCTTGAGAGACGACTTGAGTCACCTTACCGCCCTAGGACGACCTCGTATAAATTCGAGTCCATCCACTAGGTGTTTTTGGATGAGTCATCCACCATCTCCAATAGGTCTCTTCATCAACTCTTGAGCCCACACTTCTTGAACTAAGCTCATCAAGCTCTCCTTGAACTTCTTGGCTCGTGCTCTTGTAACCGGACCAACAGGGACATGCACCGGGTCTTGTCCTATCGAACCTTGAGCTGCATCATTCCACTCCTCTTGAAGAGGATTTGTCCTCAAATCCAAAGCATCACCTACATCAAAAGGACTCAAATCAGTCACATTAAAAGAAGCACTCACATTATACTCACCTGGTAAGTCCAACTTGTAGGCATTGTCATTGATGCGCTCCAACACATGGAATGGTCCATCCCCCCTAGGAAGTAACTTGGATCGACGCTGCAATGGAAACCTTTCCTTGCGCATGTGCAGCCATACCCAATCACCGGGCTCAAACACTACTTTGCGACGTCCGTGGTTGGCTCGTTCGGCATACTGCTTCGTGCGCCTCTCAATATTCGTCCTTGCCTTCTCATGATCTGCTTAACAAAATCAGCATTTTTCTTGCCATCAAGGTTAGTATACTCATGCTCAGGTAAGGGAGATAAATCCAATGGAGTCAAAGGATTAAATCCATACACAATCTCAAATGGCGAAAATTGAGTAGTAGAATGAACAGAACGATTATAAGCAAACTCAACATGAGGCAAACAATCTTCCCAGGACTTAATGTTCTTCTTGATAATAGCTCTAAGCAAAGTAGACAAAGTCCTATTCACTACCTCGGTTTGACCATCAGTTTGTGGATGACAAGTAGTAGAAAACAAAAGTTTAGTACCCAACTTACACCACAAAGTCTTCCAAAAATAGCTCAAGAACTTCGAATCCCTATCAGAAACAATAGTCCTAGGCATGCCATGCAATCTAACAATCTCTCTAAAGAATAGATCAGCAACATGAATAAATGAAGTCTTCAAAATAAATCAAATCTTCAAGCTTCGACCCACTCGCATGTAATGAGATTAATTAGACTTGGGCCGACTCCACCATCTCCAATAGGTCTCTTCATCAACTCTTGAGGCCACACTTCTTGAACTAAGCTCATCAAGCTCTCCTTGAACTTCTTGGCTCGTGCTCTTGTAAAAGGTGAGATATATCATGTCGAGTGATATTCTCAAGGAGTTTGACCACATAGGCAAAAAGGTTAAAAATATTTTTGGTAAAGATCAGGGCAGATCACATCACATCAAATCAAATCAAATCTTAATCAAATCCCCGTCTTTCAAAGATATTCCATGCCAACAATCAAGACAAATCAGTTAAAGATTTTGAAAGGAACTGATCAGTCATAGAAAGATTTTGATTTGAAAACATATAAAACTTGACAGAAATAACTGATTTTAAATAGTAAGCTTAAAACAATACTTACTGATCGACTGATCATTGTAGTCAGTCGATACCACTTGATCCTGGTTGACTCATCAGGGTGAGTTTTCTTCATTGCTTTCCACGTCAGCAGTCGTAGAACAGCAATTGGTTGACCACCAGTCATCATGACTGTTTGAGAGAAAGCTTCAAGCACATCATCACTCTTCAGGGTTGATGAGGCCGATCCTTCCACAAAGATCGTTGAACCTTTCTTCTGGAATAGCTTTGGTCAGCAAGTCTGCTCTCTGAACTGTGGTCAGAATCTATTCAACAGAGATATCCTTCTTTTCGACGTGATCACGAATGAGGAGATGTCGAATAGCAATATGCTTGACTCTGGTGTGATGAACTGGATTCTGGGATATTGCAATAGCACTGGAGCTGTCGCAATAGATTGGGACTTCATTTTCTTCGATCCCATAGTCCTTCAATTGTTGGACTAACCATAGGAGTTGTGAACAGCAGCTTCCCGCAGCAACATATTCAGCTTCAGTTGTGGGGGTGGCGACTGAAGTCTGCTTCTTTGAAAACTAAGAGATGAGCTTGTTGCCTAGGAATTGACAGGTTCCGGATGTTGATTTACGATCAGTTTTGCATCCTGCAAAATCTGAGTCGGAATATCCGGTGAGCTTAAAGTCGTCGTCAGCTGGGTACCACAATCCTAAATTGGGTGTGCCTTTAAGATATCGCAAGATCCGCTTTGCAACATTCATGTGAGCTTCCTTTGGATCTGACTGATATCTCGCACAAACCCCGACTGCAAACGCAATATCTGGTCTGCTAGCAGTCAAATACAGCAATGATCCAATGATTTCTCTGTACTTGGTTGAAGATACAGATTTCCCTTCTGATCCTGGATCCATTTTCCAGTTTGTATTCATTGGGATCTTGACTAATTTCATGTGCTGAATACCGAACTTGGCGATCAGTTCCTTGGAGTACTTGGACTGATTGAGCTTGACTTGCAATCCAAGAGAGAAATTAATTTCTCCCATCATGGACATTTGGAACTTGTTGGTCATGATGTCAGCGAACTTCTTGCACATGCGTTCGGATTTAGATCCAAAGATTATGTGATCGACATAAATCTGAACAAGTAGGAGATCTTCTCTTTCTTTGAGAGTGAACAGAGTTCTGTCCACTGATCCTTTCTTGAACCCTTGTTCAATGAGATACTCAGAGAGAGTATCATACCATGCTCTTGGAGCCTGTTTCAGTCCATAGAGCGCTTTCTTCAGCTTGTACACCTTTTCTGGACCTGCAACCTCAAACCCTGGAGGTTGTTCAACGTAGACTTCATCTGTGAGCACTCCATTTAGAAAAGCGCACTTCACGTCCATTTGATGTACTTTGAATCCTTTGTGAGCTGCAAAGGCTAAGAAGAGCCTGACTGCTTCCAATCTGGCCACCGGTGCAAAAGTTTCATCGTAGTCGATTCCATCTTCTTGATTGTATCCTTTTGCAACTAGCCTTGCTTTGTTTCTCACAACGTGGCCTTCTTCGTCTTTCTTGTTCTTAAAAATCCATTTCAAGCCAATCACCTTTGCATCATCTGGTCGATCCGCAAGTTCCCAAACTTAATTCCGATTGAATTCATTGAGCTCTTCTTGCATTGCAATGACCCATTCAGTGGACTTCAGAGCTTCTTCAATATCCTTGGGCTCTGTAGATGATAAGAAACAGCTGAAATTCTTATCTTCGTTGATGCAGTTCTGGTTGATATCAAAGACGAGGTTGCACATTGATCTTTGAGTCTTGACACCGTCTAATGGTTCTCCAATGCTTTGAATGAAGTTCAAACCATCTTCGATACTTCTTGATCTCTTCTGGTGTTGGAGGAAGCTCTTCGGTCAGGATGGTTCTGAGGTGTTGAGCATTGTTCTGAACTTGTGAGAGATGAGTTGGCTCATCTTCGGCTGGTTCAGCTCTGTCCTTATCAGTAGGAGTTCCCCCTTGACTGATGCCGTCTACATTGGCTCCAGTCTGAACTTCTGACCTTTGACTGATCTTATGATACTGAAGGTTTTCAGCATTTTCATCTTTTCCGGGTCCCCACACCAGGACTTAGAGAGAGTTCAGTGTCCTGCTTTTCAGTTCTGGAATCTTCAGCATTCTCTATTTCCTGTTTCCTGAATTCATCAGCAGACTCATCAAAGACAACATGAGGTGTTTCTTCAACACAGAGAGTTTGAGAATTAAACACTCGATAGGCTTTGTTGGATCTTTCAGTTCCAGAATATCCAAGAAAGATTCCTGGATTAGCCTCGCTATCAAATGTGTTTAATCTCCTCTTGTCATTGTTGTGAATGAAACACTTAGAACCGAAAGCATGAAAATAAGAGATTGAAGGCTTTCTGTTCTTCCATATCTCATATGGAGTTTTTCCATGTCGTTGAGTGAGGAAGGAGCGATTTTGTGTATAGCATGCGTTGTTGACAGCTTCAGCCCAAAACTTCATGTGGAGTTTTGATTCAGCTAGCATCGTTCTTGCTGCTTCCTTCAAAGATCTGTTTCTTCTTTCTGCAACTCCGTTCTGTTGAGGAGTCCTTGCTGCAGAAGTTTGATGACTGATTCCATGTTCATCACAATACTCACGAATGACAGTATTGAGGAACTCAGTCCCACGATCTGATCTGATGCTGATGATGTTGACTTCTTTTTCCACGCTCAATCTTCTCAACCGCTTTGGCAGTTCTACCAGTGTCTCCTTCTTGGTGAAGAGAAAGATAACCCAAGTATATCGTGAATAATCATCCACAACAACTAAGGTGTACTTCTGATACGATCCTGGCCGATCAAATCGAATACGCAAGCGGAAGACTGAAAAACGAAAGAATAGATGGAATCCCAAAACCTCTGGATCTAACCCACGGAATGATTTAGGTGAACGGATCCCTAAACCCCAACGTGAAGTTGACGCAGCAACTCGGGGACGTTGAATGACACCCGACGAGGGTTGGTTGACTCGCCGTTACGTCGATAATTAAATTCGTCTTGGAATAATCAAGAGGAATTCGGAATTCTCAAGAGAGAAATAAAACTCACAAGTTTATTGATAAAAGTAGGCTGATCTTCGTCCAACATGTAGCAGCCATATATATAGGCAAAACTAAACCTAGTCTAATAAGGAAACAACTTAAAAACAAGCCCTAATAAGCCAAACAAGGCCCTTACTACTAAAATCCGAAAATAACAAGGCCCTTTAAACTCATGGGCTGCTAAAATAGCAAAGCTAAAATAAATAAATGAAGTCTTCAAAATAAATCAAATCTTCAAGCTTCGGCCCACTCGCATGTAATGAGATTAATTAGACTTGGGCCGACTCCACCATCTCCAATAGGTCTCTTCATCAACTCTTGAGCCCACACTTCTTGAACTAAGCTCATCAAGCTCTCCTTGAACTTCTTGGCTCGTGCTCTTGTAAAAGGTGAGATATATCATGTCGAGTGATATTCTCAAGGAGTTTGACCACATAGGCAAAAAGGTTGAAAATATTTTTGGTAAAGATCAGGGCAGATCACATCACATCAAATCAAATCAAATCTTAATCAAATCCCCGTCTTTCAAAGATATTCCATGCCAACTATCAAGACAAATCAGTTAAAGATTTTGAAAGGAACTGATCAGTCATAGAAAGATTTTGATTTGAAAACATATAAAACTTGACAGAAATAACTGATTTTAAATAGTAAGCTTAAAACAATACTTACTGATCGACTGATCATTGTAGTCAGTCGATACCACTTGATCCTGGTTGACTCATCAGGGTGAGTTTTCTTCATTGCTTTCCACGTCAGCAGTCGTAGAACAGCAATTGGTTGACCACCAGTCATCATGACTGTTTGAGAGAAAGCTTCAAGCACATCATCACTCTTCAGGGTTGATGAGGCCGATCCTTCCACAAAGATCGTTGAACCTTTCTTCTGGAATAGCTTTGGTCAGCAAGTCTGCTCTCTGAACTGTGGTCAGAATCTATTCAACAGAGATATCCTTCTTTTCGACGTGATCACGAATGAGGAGATGTCGAATAGCAATATGCTTGACTCTGGTGTGATGAACTGGATTCTGGGATATTGCAATAGCACTGGAGCTGTCGCAATAGATTGGGACTTCATTTTCTTCGATCCCATAGTCCTTCAATTGTTGGACTAACCATAGGAGTTGTGAACAGCAGCTTCCCGCAGCAACATATTCAGCTTCAGTTGTGGGGGTGGCGACTGAAGTCTGCTTCTTTGAAAACTAAGAGATGAGCTTGTTGCCTAGGAATTGACAGGTTCCGGATGTTGATTTACGATCAGTTTTGCATCCTGCAAAATCTGAGTCGGAATATCCGGTGAGCTTAAAGTCGTCGTCAGCTGGGTACCACAATCCTAAATTGGGTGTGCCTTTAAGATATCGCAAGATCCGCTTTGCAACATTCATGTGAGCTTCCTTTGGATCTGACTGATATCTCGCACAAACCCCGACTGCAAACGCAATATCTGGTCTGCTAGCAGTCAAATACAGCAATGATCCAATGATTTCTCTGTACTTGGTTGAAGATACAGATTTCCCTTCTGATCCTGGATCCATTTTCCAGTTTGTATTCATTGGGATCTTGACTAATTTCATGTGCTGAATACCGAACTTGGCGATCAGTTCCTTGGAGTACTTGGACTGATTGAGCTTGACTTGCAATCCAAGAGAGAAATTAATTTCTCCCATCATGGACATTTGGAACTTGTTGGTCATGATGTCAGCGAACTTCTTGCACATGCGTTCGGATTTAGATCCAAAGATTATGTGATCGACATAAATCTGAACAAGTAGGAGATCTTCTCTTTCTTTGAGAGTGAACAGAGTTCTGTCCACTGATCCTTTCTTGAACCCTTGTTCAATGAGATACTCAGAGAGAGTATCATACCATGCTCTTGGAGCCTGTTTCAGTCCATAGAGCGCTTTCTTCAGCTTGTACACCTTTTCTGGACCTGCAACCTCAAACCCTGGAGGTTGTTCAACGTAGACTTCATCTGTGAGCACTCCATTTAGAAAAGCGCACTTCACGTCCATTTGATGTACTTCGAATCCTTTGTGAGCTGCAAAGGCTAAGAAGAGCCTGACTGCTTCCAATCTGGCCACCGGTGCAAAAGTTTCATCGTAGTCGATTCCATCTTCTTGATTGTATCCTTTTGCAACTAGCCTTGCTTTGTTTCGCACAACGTGACCTTCTTCGTCTTTCTTGTTCTTAAAAATCCATTTCAAGCCAATCACCTTTGCATCATCTGGTCGATCCGCAAGTTCCCAAACTTAATTCCGATTGAATTCATTGAGCTCTTCTTGCATTGCAATGACCCATTCAGTGGACTTCAGAGCTTCTTCAATATCCTTGGGCTCTGTAGATGATAAGAAACAGCTGAAATTCTTATCTTCGTTGATGCAGTTCTGGTTGATATCAAAGACGAGGTTGCACATTGATCTTTGAGTCTTGACACCGTCTAATGGTTCTCCAATGCTTTGAATGAAGTTCAAACCATCTTCGATACTTCTTGATCTCTTCTGGTGTTGGAGGAAGCTCTTCGGTCAGGATGGTTCTGAGGTGTTGAGCATTGTTCTGAACTTGTGAGAGATGAGTTGGCTAATCTTCGGCTGGTTCAGCTCTGTCCTTATCAGTAGGAGTTCCCCCTTGACTGATGCCGTCTGCATTGGCTCCAGTCTGAACTTCTGACCTTTGACTGATCTTCTGATACTGAAGGTTTTCAGCATCTTCATCTTTTCCGGGTCCCCACACCAGGACTGTAGAGAGAGTTCAGTGTCCTGCTTTTCAGTTCTGGAATCTTCAGCATTCTCTGTTTCCTGTTTCCTGAATTCATCAGCAGACTCATCAAAGACAACATGAGGTGTTTCTTCAACACAGAGAGTTTGAGAATTAAACACTCGATAGGCTTTGTTGGATCTTTCAGTTCCAGAATATCCAAGAAAGATTCCTGGATTAGCCTCGCTATCAAATGTGTTTAATCTCCTCTTGTCATTGTTGTGAATGAAACACTTAGAACCGAAAGCATGAAAATAAGAGATTGAAGGCTTTCTGTTCTTCCATATCTCATATGGAGTTTTTCCATGTCGTTGAGTGAGGAAGGAGCGATTTTGTGTATAGCATGCGTTGTTGACAGCTTCAGCCCAAAACTTCATGTGGAGTTTTGATTCAGCTAGCATCGTTCTTGCTGCTTCCTTCAAAGATCTGTTTCTTCTTTCTGCAACTCCGTTCTGTTGAGGAGTCCTTGCTGCAGAAGTTTGATGACTGATTCCATGTTCATCACAATACTCACGAATGACAGTATTGAGGAACTCAGTCCCACGATCTGATCTGATGCTGATGATGTTGACTTCTTTTTCCACGCTCAATCTTCTCAACAGCTTTGGCAGTTCTACCTGTGTCTCCTTCTTGGTGAAGAGAAAGATAACCCAAGTATATCGTGAATAATCATCCACAACAACTAAGGTGTACTTCTGATACGATCCTGGCCGATCAAATCGAATACGCAAGCGGAAGACTGAAAAACGAACGAATAGATGGAATCCCAAAACCTCTGGATCTAACCCACGGAATGATTTAGGCGAACGGATCCCTAAACCCCAACGTGAAGTTGACGCAGCAACTCGGGGACGTTGAATGACACCCGACGAGGGTTGGTTGACTCGCCGTTACGTCGATAATTGAATTCGTCTTGGAATAATCAAGAGGAATTCGGAATTCTCAAGAGAGAAATAAAACTCACAAGTTTATTGATAAAAGTAGGCTGATCTTCGTCCAACATGTAGCAGCCATATATATAGGCAAAACTAAACCTAGTCTAATAAGGAAACAACTTAAAAACAAGCCCTAATAAGCCAAACAAGGCCCTTACTACTAAAATTCGAAAATAACAAGGCCCTTTAAACTCATGGGCTGCTAAAATAGCAAAGCTAAAATAAATAAATGAAGTCTTCAAAATAAATCAAATCTTCAAGCTTCGGCCCACTCGCATGTAATGAGATTAATTAGACTTGGGCCGACTCCACCATCTCCAATAGGTCTCTTCATCAACTCTTGAGCCCACACTTCTTGAACTAAGCTCATCAAGCTCTCCTTGAACTTCTTGGCTCGTGCTCTTGTAAAAGGTGAGATATATCATGTCGAGTGATATTCTCAAGGAGTTTGACCACATAGGCAAAAAGGTTGAAAATATTTTTGGTAAAGATCAGGGCAGATCACATCACATCAAATCAAATCAAATCTTAATCAAATCCCCGTCTTTCAAAGATATTCCATGCCAACAATCAAGACAAATCAGTTAAAGATTTTGAAAGGAACTGATCAGTCATAGAAAGATTTTGATTTGAAAACATATAAAACTTGACAGAAATAACTGATTTTAAATAGTATGCTTAAAACAATACTTACTGATCGACTGATCATTGTAGTCAGTCGATACCACTTGATCCTGGTTGACTCATCAGGGTGAGTTTTCTTCATTGCTTTCCACGTCAGCAGTCGTAGAACAGCAATTGGTTGACCACCAGTCATCATGACTGTTTGAGAGAAAGCTTCAAGCACATCATCACTCTTCAGGGTTGATGAGGCCGATCCTTCCACAAAGATCGTTGAACCTTTCTTCTGGAATAGCTTTGGTCAGCAAGTCTGCTCTCTGAACTGTGGTCAGAATCTATTCAACAGAGATATCCTTCTTTTCGACGTGATCACGAATGAGGAGATGTCGAATAGCAATATGCTTGACTCTGGTGTGATGAACTGGATTCTGGGATATTGCAATAGCACTGGAGCTGTCGCAATAGATTGGGACTTCATTTTCTTCGATCCCATAGTCCTTCAATTGTTGGACTAACCATAGGAGTTGTGAACAGCAGCTTCCCGCAGCAACATATTCAGCTTCAGTTGTGGGGGTGGCGACTGAAGTCTGCTTCTTTGAAAACTAAGAGATGAGCTTGTTGCCTAGGAATTGACAGGTTCCGGATGTTGATTTACGAACAGTTTTGCATCCTGCAAAATCTGAGTCGGAATATCCGGTGAGCTTAAAATCGTCGTCAGCTGGGTACCACAATCCTAAATTGGGTGTGCCTTTAAGATATCGCAAGATCCGCTTTGCAACATTCATGTGAGCTTCCTTTGGATCTGACTGATATCTCGCACAAACCCCGACTGCAAACGCAATATCTGGTCTGCTAGCAGTCAAATACAGCAATGATCCAATGATTTCTCTGTACTTGGTTGAAGATACAGATTTCCCTTCTGATCCTGGATCCATTTTCCAGTTTGTATTCATTGGGATCTTGACTAATTTCATGTGCTGAATACCGAACTTGGCGATCAGTTCCTTGGAGTACTTGGACTGATTGAGCTTGACTTGCAATCCAAGAGAGAAATTAATTTCTCCCATCATGGACATTTGGAACTTGTTGGTCATGATGTCAGCGAACTTCTTGCACATGCGTTCGGATTTAGATCCAAAGATTATGTGATCGACATAAATCTGAACAAGTAGGAGATCTTCTCTTTCTTTGAGAGTGAACAGAGTTCTGTCCACTGATCCTTTCTTGAACCCTTGTTCAATGAGATACTCAGAGAGAGTATCATACCATGCTCTTGGAGCCTGTTTCAGTCCATAGAGCGCTTTCTTCAGCTTGTACACCTTTTCTGGACCTGCAACCTCAAACCCTGGAGGTTGTTCAACGTAGACTTCATCTGTGAGCACTCCATTTAGAAAAGCGCACTTCACGTCCATTTGATGTACCTTGAATCCTTTGTGAGCTGCAAAGGCTAAGAAGAGCCTGACTGCTTCCAATCTGGCCACCGGTGCAAAAGTTTCATCGTAGTCGATTCCATCTTCTTGATTGTATCCTTTTGCAACTAGCCTTGCTTTGTTTCTCACAACGTGGCCTTCTTCGTCTTTCTTGTTCTTAAAAATCCATTTCAAGCCAATCACCTTTGCATCATCTGGTCGATCCGCAAGTTCCCAAACTTAATTCCGATTGAATTCATTGAGCTCTTCTTGCATTGCAATGACCCATTCAGTGGACTTCAGAGCTTCTTCAATATCCTTGGGCTCTGTAGATGATAAGAAACAGCTGAAATTCTTATCTTCGTTGATGCAGTTCTGGTTGATATCAAAGACGAGGTTGCACATTGATCTTTGAGTCTTGACACCGTCTTATGGTTCTCCAATGCTTTGAATGAAGTTCAAACCATCTTCGATACTTCTTGATCTCTTCTGGTGTTGGAGGAAGCTCTTCGGTCAGGATGGTTCTGAGGTGTTGAGCATTGTTCTGAACTTGTGAGAGATGAGTTGGCTCATCTTCGGCTGGTTCAGCTCTGTCCTTATCAGTAGGAGTTCCCCCTTGACTGATGCCGTCTGCATTGGCTCCAGTCTGAACTTCTGACCTTTGACTGATCTTCTGATACTGAAGGTTTTCAGCATCTTCATCTTTTCCGGGTCCCCACACCAGGACTGTAGAGAGAGTTCAGTGTCCTGCTTTTCAGTTCTGGAATCTTCAGCATTCTCTGTTTCCTGTTTCCTGAATTCATCAGCAGACTCATCAAAGACAACATGAGGTGTTTCTTCAACACAGAGAGTTTGAGAATTAAACACTCGATAGGCTTTGTTGGATCTTTCAGTTCCAGAATATCCAAGAAAGATTCCTGGATTAGCCTCGCTATCAAATGTGTTTAATCTCCTCTTATCATTGTTGTGAATGAAACACTTAGAACCGAAAGCATGAAAATAAGAGATTGAAGGCTTTCTGTTCTTCCATATCTCATATGGAGTTTTTCCATGTCGTTGAGTGAGGAAGGAGCGATTTTGTGTATAGCATGCGTTGTTGACAGCTTCAGCCCAAAACTTCATGTGGAGTTTTGATTCAGCTAGCATCGTTCTTGCTGCTTCCTTCAAAGATCTGTTTCTTCTTTCTGCAACTCCGTTCTGTTGAGGAGTCCTTGCTGCAGAAGTTTGATGACTGATTCCATGTTCATCACAATACTCACGAATGACAGTATTGAGGAACTCAGTCCCACGATCTGATCTGATGCTGATGATGTTGACTTCTTTTTCCACGCTCAATCTTCTCAACAGCTTTGGCAGTTCTACCAGTGTCTCCTTCTTGGTGAAGAGAAAGATAACCCAAGTATATCGTGAATAATCATCCACAACAACTAAGGTGTACTTCTGATACGATCCTGGCCGATCAAATCGAATACGCAAGCGGAAGACTGAAAAACGAACGAATAGATGGAATCCCAAAACCTCTGGATCTAACCCACGGAATGATTTAGGCGAACGGATCCCTAAACCCCAACGTGAAGTTGACGCAGCAACTCGGGGACGTTGAATGACACCCGACGAGGGTTGGTTGACTCGCCGTTACGTCGATATTTGAATTCGTCTTG
The DNA here is from genome assembly GCF_028751815.1 of Salvia miltiorrhiza. Classification (NCBI taxonomy): domain Eukaryota; kingdom Viridiplantae; phylum Streptophyta; class Magnoliopsida; order Lamiales; family Lamiaceae; genus Salvia; species Salvia miltiorrhiza. Next base: position 37,439,839 of record NC_080394.1, on the reverse strand, counting down.
GAATAATCAAGAGGAATTCGGAATTCTCAAGAGAGAAATAAAACTCACAAGTTTATTGATAAAAGTAGGCTGATTTTCGTCCAACATGTAGCAGCCATATATATAGGCAAAACTAAACCTAGTCTAATAAGGAAACAACTTAAAAACAAGCCCTAATAAGCCAAACAAGGCCCTTACTACTAAAATCCGAAAATAACAAGGCCCTTTAAACTCATGGGCTGCGAAAATAACAAAGCTAAAATAAATAAATGAAGTCTTCAAAATAAATCAAATCTTCAAGCTTCGGCCCACTCGCATGTAATGAGATTAATTAGACTTGGGCCGACTCCACCATCTCCAATAGGTCTCTTCATCAACTCTTGAGCCCACACTACTTGAACTAAGCTCATCAAGCTCTCCTTGAACTTCTTGGCTCGTGCTCTTGTAACCGGACCAACAGGGACATGCACCGGGTCTTGTCCTATCGAACCTTGAGCTGCATCATTCCCCTCATCTTGAAGAGAATTTGTCCTCAAATCCAAAGCATCACCTACATCAAAAGGACTCAAATCAGTCACATTAAAAGAAGCACTCACATTATACTCACCTGGTAAGTCCAACTTGTAGGCATTGTCATTGATGCGCTCCAACACTTGGATTGGTCCATCCCCCCTAGGAAGTAACTTAGATCGACGCTGCAATGGAAATCTTTCCTTGCGCATGTGCAGCCATACCCAATCACCGGGCTCAAACACTACTTTGCGACGTCCGTGGTTGGCTCATTCGGCATACTGCTTCGTGCGCCTCTCAATATTCGTCCTTGCCTTCTCATGAATCTGCTTCACAAAATCAGCATTTTTCTTGCCATCAAGGTTAGTATACTCATGCTCAGGTAAGGGAGATAAATCCAATGGAGTCAAAGGATTAAATCCATACACAATCTCAAATGGCGAAAATTGAGTAGCAGAATGAACAGAACGATTATAAGCAAACTCAAGATGAGGCAAACAATCTTCCTAAGTCTTAATGTTCTTCTTGATAATAGCTCTAAGCAAAGTAGACAAAGTCCTATTCACTACCTCGGTTTGACCATCAGTTTGTGGATGACAAGTAGTAGAAAACAAAAGTTTAGTACCCAACTTACACCACAAAGTCTTCCAAAAATAGCTCAAGAACTTCGAATCCCTATCAGAAACAATAGTCCTAGGCATGCCATGCAATCTAACAATCTCTCTAAAGAATAGATCAGCTACATGAGATGCATCATCAGATTTATGACATGGAATAAAATGTGCCATCTTAGAAAATCGATCAACAACCACAAAGATGGAATCTCGACCACGCTTAGTCCTAGGCAAACCTAACACAAAATCCATAGAAATATCAATCCAAGGTGCTGTAGGAATAGGCAATGGTGTATACAATCCATGGGAACTCACCCTAGACTTAGCTTGTTTACATGTAACACATCAACCACAAATTCTCTCAACATCACGTTTCATATGAGGCCAAAAGAAATGTTCATGCAGAACAGCTAAAGTCTTAGCAATGCCAAAATGTCCCATCAAACCCCCCCTTTTTGGCAACATCAAAAAGAGAGTTGATGATGGAGGCTATGATCAAATAGGACTTCAACTCCGACTCTCAAGCACTTGTGGGAGAACTTGAGAAGAGGAGTGGTCCTTAGATGCAGAAGGATGAGGACTCCAATGAGGGGAGAGGAAGATGAGAAGGGAGACGGAGAATTGAAGAAAAGGAAAATATGCATAGCATTTCGGAGATATTCATGAAATGCGGCTATGCATACGAACCTGAGGGAGAGGAAGAGAGACAAGGAGCGGTGGGGAAGAGGAATGAAAGAGGTGAGGCGGGAGATGAGAGAAATGCATGACGAGCCTTTGGTGAAAGAAGTAATGCAAAGGGCGGCTCGTCCTACATGTAAGGGATGGATGTAAGGATGGAAAATCGAATCAGTGGTAGTCGTGAGGACTAGCACTGTCGATGTTGCGCTGGCTGACAACAAGCTCCTGCTCATTGTTGTTGCACCACATGGAAGCTTTACAAAAGGTGCAAAGCTTGCCTGAGGAACAGGTGAAGACCGTCTTCTTGAGACAGGTACTTCAAGCCATATGGTCCGAGCATGAGGATGGAAAATGCTCGCGTCGATGGATACAAGTGAGAACAGCGCAAGCTTTGACGTCGAAGGGACGTTGAGTTCCAGTGGAAGGGTCTGGTGAAGACCAAGTATGTGAGCGTCATTCTTCCACTCCATGACTTTGCAGTCATCGAATTATCCTAAGTCGGAACAGAAATTTTCTCTGCAATTTTGAAAGAATTTGAAATTTTCTCACAGTGAAGGCTGTGGAGAGTTGTTAGTTGATGCAAGAAAACTATCGAAGACACCAAGGTATAAGTAAACACAAATACCAAGAGAGAAGATGAAAATGTTTTTAAAAACTGTGCCTAAAATGTTTTTGAAGAAAAATTCACGTCCGCCGTCAATGCAGGGGACGGAAGCTTCAAAAGGTGAGATATATCATGTCGAGTGATATTCTCAAGGAGTTTCACCACATAGGCAAAAAGGTTGAAAATATTTTTGGTAAAGATCAGGGCAGATCACATCACATCAAATCAAATCAAATCTTAATCAAATCCCCGTCTTTCAAAGATATTCCATGCCAACAATCAAGACAAATCAGTTAAAGATTTTGAAAGGAACTGATCAGTCATAGAAAGATTTTGATTTGAAAACATATAAAACTTGACAGAAATAACTGATTTTAAATAGTAAGCTTAAAACAATACTTACTGATCGACTGATCATTGTAGTCAGTCGATACCACTTGATCCTGGTTGACTCATCAGGGTGAGTTTTCTTCATTGCTTTCCACGTCAGCAGTCGTAGAACAGCAATTGGTTGACCACCAGTCATCATGACTGTTTGAGAGAAAGCTTCAAGCACATCATCACTCTTCAGGGTTGATGAGGCCGATCATTCCACAAAGATCGTTGAACCTTTCTTCTGGAATAGCTTTGGCCAGCAAGTCTGCTCTCTGAACTGTGGTCAGAATCTATTCAACAGAGATATCCTTCTTTTCGACGTGATCACGAATGAGGAGATGTCGAATAGCAATATGCTTGACTCTGGTGTGATGAACTGGATTCTGGGATATTGCAATAGCACTGGAGCTGTTGCAATAGATTGGGACTTCATTTTCTTCGATCCCATAGTCCTTCAATTGTTGGACTAACCATAGGAGTTGTGAACAGCAGCTTCCCGCAGCAACATATTCAGCTTCAGTTGTGGGGGTGGCGACTGAAGTCTGCTTCTTTGAAAACTAAGAGATGAGCTTGTTGCCTAGGAATTGACAGGTTCCGGATGTTGATTTACGAACAGTTTTGCATCCTGCAAAATCTGAGTCGGAATATCCGGTGAGCTTAAAATCGTCGTCAGCTGGGTACCACAATCCTAAATTGGGTGTGCCTTTAAGATATCGCAAGATCCGCTTTGCAACATTCATGTGAGCTTCCTTTGGATCTGACTGATATCTCGCACAAACCCCGACTGCAAACGCAATATCTGGTCTGCTAGCAGTCAAATACAGCAATGATCCAATGATTTCTCTGTACTTGGTTGAAGATACAGATTTCCCTTCTGATCCTGGATCCATTTTCCAGTTTGTATTCATTGGGATCTTGACTAATTTCATGTGCTGAATACCGAACTTGGCGATCAGTTCTTTGGAGTACTTGGACTTATTGAGCTTGACTTGCAATCCAAGAGAGAAATTAATTTCTCCCATCATGGACATTTGGAACTTGTTGGTCATGATGTCAGCGAACTTCTTGCACATGCGTTCGGATTTAGATCCAAAGATTATGTGATCGACATAAATCTGAACAAGTAGAAGATCTTCTCTTTCTTTGAGAGTGAACAGAGTTCTGTCCACTGATCCTTTCTTGAACCCTTGTTCAATGAGATACTCAGAGAGAGTATCATACCATGCTCTTGGAGCCTGTTTCAATCCATAGAGCGCTTTCTTCAGCTTGTACACCTTTTCTGGACCTGCAACCTCAAACCCTGGAGGTTGTTCAACGTAGACTTCATCTGTGAGCACTCACATTATACTCACCTGGTAAGTCCAACTTGTAGGCATTGTCATTGATGCGCTCCAACACTTGGAATGGTCCATCCCCCCTAGGAAGTAACTTGGATCGACGCTGCAATGGAAACCTTTCCTTGCGCATGTGCAGCCATACCCAATCACCGGGCTCAAACACTACTTTGCGACGTCCGTGGTTGGCTCGTTCGGCATACTGCTTCGTGCGCCTCTCAATATTCGTCCTTGCCTTCTCATGAATCTGCTTCACAAAATCAGCATTTTTCTTGCCATCAAGGTTAGTATACTCATGCTCAGGTAAGGGAGATAAATCCAATGGAGTTAAAGGATTAAATCCATACACAATCTCAAATGGCGAAAATTGAGTAGCAGAATGAACAGAACGATTATAAGCAAACTCAACATGAGGCAAACAATCTTCCCAGGACTTAATGTTCTTCTTGATAATAGCTCTAAGCAAAGTAGACAAAGTCCTATTCACTACCTCGGTTTGACCATCAGTTTGTGGATGACAAGTAGTAGAAAACAAAAGTTTAGTACCCAACTTACACCACAAAGTCTTCCAAAAATAGCTCAAGAACTTCGAATCCCTATCAGAAACAATAGTCCTAGGCATGCCATGCAATCTAACAATCTCTCTAAAGAATAGATCAGCAACATGAGATGCATCATCAGATTTATGACATGGAATAAAATGTGCCATCTTAGAAAATCGATCAACAACCACAAAGATGGAATCTCGACCACGCTTAGTCCTAGGCAAACCTAACACAAAATCCATAGAAATATCAATCCAAGGTGCTGTAGGAATAGGCAATGGTGTATACAATCCATGGGAACTCACCCTAGACTTAGCTTGTTTACATGTAACACATCGACCACAAATTCTCTCAACATCACGTTTCATATGAGACCAAAAGAAATGTTCATGCAGAACAGCTAAAGTCTTAGCAATGCCAAAATGTCCCATCAAACCCCCACCATGAGATTCAAGCAATAACAACTCACGTAAAGAACATTTAGGAACACATAACTTATTCCTTCTAAAAAGATAGTCATCATGCCTAAAATACTCTCCACTAGCAGCTCTCGCACATGCTAGATAAATCTCACCAAAATCAGCATCATGCGCATACAAACTCTTGATACACTCAAAACCAAGCAACTTAGCATCTAAGGTAGAGATCAAGGCATACCTCCGAGAAAGTGCGTCAGCCACCACATTCTCTTTACCTTGCTTGTATTTGATGACGTAGGGAAACGTCTCAATGAACTCCATCCACCTCGCATGCCGCTTGTTCAACTTGTGCTGCCCCTTCAAGTGTTTCAACGACTCGTGATCCGTGTGAATGACGAACTCATTGGGCCACAAGTAGTGCTGCCACGTTTGCAAAGCTCTCACCAATGCGTACAGCTCCTTATCATACGTGGGATAACTCAACGTCGCCCCGTTTAGCTTCTCGCTGAAGTACGCAATGGGTCGTCTCTCTTGCATCAACACTGCACCAATGCCAACACTAGAAGCATCACATTCAATCTCAAAAGATTTGGAGAAATTAGGAAGAGATAATACCGGGGCGTGGGTCAATTTGTATTTCAACTGCTGAAATGCCTCCTCTTGCGCCTTGCCCCACTTAAACTCCACATTCTTCTTGATGACTTCCGTCAAAGGTGCTGCAACACTGCTAAAATGAGGCACGAATCGCCTATAGAAGCTAGCAAGTCCATGAAAGCTTCGAACTGCTGCAACGTTCGTCGGCGTTGGCCACTCTTGGATAGCTCGTATCTTCTCGTCATCAACCTGTACACCCTGTGCACTAACAACAAAACCAAGAAACACAAGCTTGTCTGTACCGAAAATGCACTTCTTAAGGTTAGCAAACAACTTTTCCTTGCGAAGCACATCCATAACAGACCTCAAATGTTCAACATGCTCATCATGATTCTGGCTATAAATGAGGATATCATCAAAGTAGACAACAACAAATCTGCCAATGAAAGTACGCAAAACATGATTCATAAGACGCATGAACGTACTAGGCGCATTAGTCAAACCAAAAGGCATAACTAACCACTCATACAAACCAAGTTTTGTCTTAAAAGCAGTTTTCCATTCATCACCTTCCTTAATCCTAATCTGATGGTATCCACTACGCAAATCGATCTTAGAAAAGATACAAGAACCATGCAACTCGTCTAGCATATCATCTAAATGAGGGATAGGATGACGATACTTTATCGTGATGTTATTGATGGCTCGGTAATCACAGCACATCCTCAAAGACGAGTCCTTCTTTGGTACAAGTAGAACGGGTACCGCACAAGGACTCAAACTCTCCCTCACATGCCCTTTGGGCAATAACTCGCCAATTTGCCTCTCCAACTCATTTGTCTCCTCCAGATTGGTTCGGTAAGCTGGTCGGTTCGGCAGTGTAGCGCCGGGCACAAAGTCAATTTGATGCTCAATCCCTCTAATTGGTGGTAAACCGGCAGGTGTATCTTCGGGAAAAATAGAACGAATAGAAGGGGGTAGAGAAGAGAGATCGTTAGTAATAACCAAGTTCTCCTGATATCGCAACAGCATGATCGGCCTCTCCTCCTGTACACACCACTTCAAATCACTAGCCCTAGCAAGAAAGGACTTATGAATCAACCCATTCTCCTTCTTCTCCACGGGCTGCTCCTTTGACTTCACCTTGTCCGCCTCCTTTTGCAATTGCACTTGATCCTCATAAACTTGTTTAGGAGTAAGAGGAACAAGCGACACCTTTTTCTGCTTGTATTCAAATGAATATTTGTTGGTGAAGCCATCATGAATAACACGGCGATCAAACTGCCACGGTCGCCCCAACAGGATGTGACTCGCTTGCATAGGGATCACATCACACACAACCTCATCCTCATACTTCCCAATGCGAAACGGAACCTTCACTTGCTTCGTCAGTTTGATGACGCCTGTCTCATTCAGCCACTGCAAACGATACGGCTTGGAATGCTTCTCCGTGGTCAGCCCCAATCTCTCAACCATGGCTCTACTAGCCACATTCGTGCAACTCCCACCATCAATGATCACACTACATACCTTGTCTTGAATAAGACATCTCGTGTGAAAGAGGTTCTCCCGCTGCTCTCGCTCATCGGGTTGAGTTTGGACACTCAAGGCTCTCCTAGCTACAAAAAGCTGTCCATTGGGCGCGAAAATCTCCTCACACTCCTCCTCATCATCGGCATCATCTACACCCTCCAATTTCGGCATATCAGGATCGGTCTCATCACCATCCATCACGACTTCGCCATCATCTCTCATGATCATAATTCTCCTGTTCGGGCAGTCACTCATAATATGCCCGAAGCCTTGGCAGTTGAAGCACTTCTTATCTCGATTTCGACCATCAGAAACGGCCGGAATGCCCTGATTTGCTGCATCGGATCCCTCGGGTCGGGACCTAACGAACGTCTTCTTCTCCTCTCTTGGCGGTGCCTTCTTTTTCCATTGATTCCCTTTTGACGAGGAACCACTAGAAACTGGTTGCGATTGCCTCCAATTGCCCTGATTCTGGCGCTGGTTGCTGCTGTTGTTGCCCCTCCTCTTGAGTTGATTCTCGATCTTGATGGCCATATGAACCATGTCCTCCAACTCAACGTAGTGCTGCAACTCCACCTTATCACGAATATCCCAATGCAAACCAGTCAAGAATCTCGCCATGGTCGCCTCTCGCTCCTCCACCACATTGGCTCGAATCATGGCAACCTCCATCTCCTTATAATACTCATCCACACTCCGACTGCCTTGCCTCAAAGTCTGCAATTTGTTGAAAAGCTCGCGGTAGTAATGATTCGGCACAAAACGCTTCCTCATCACAGCCTTCATCTCCTGCCAAGTCTGAATAGGCGGCTCACTGTTTCTCCTCCTACTCGTCACCATCTGATCCCACCAAACAAGTGCATAATCGGAGAACTCAATTGCTGCCAACTTCACCTTCTTGAGCTCTGAATAGTTGTGGCAATCGAACATAAGCTCCACCTTTCTCTCCCAATCAAGATACAATTCTGGGTCATTCTTCCCTTGGAAGGGAGGAACGTTCATCTTGATGTTGCCCAGATTGTTATCTTGCTACGTTCTGCCGCCATCGTCCTCATCCTCAAATCCTGTATCATCTACATGCTCCTCATACGGATGGTGGAATCGACCTCCACCACCACCACGGCCTCCTCGCCCGCGGCGGCCTCCTCGTGTGAAAGTGGTCTCTCGAGAATGAGACTGCTCCATCAGCTCGATCTTGTCGTACACTCCCTCGATTTCTGAGTGTAGCATCTTGCCAAATTCTGAGCGAAGCGCCTCCACCACGAGTTTTAACTGTGGGTCCATAACAGGGCTATCGCTCACATCCGCACCCTGTTCATCTTTCTTAGACATAGTGACACAGAAAACAAGAAACGGTTAGTGAAACAAAAAAAAAGGACCTCACCACCTCACAAACACTCGTGTATCACTCAAGATGAAATCACTCAGCGCTCGTGTATCACACAATTCAACGGCTTTTTTCACTCTAATAATCTCACTCTCTCGTGCCTTTTTCCACTCAATTTCTCTCTCAAGGAATCAAATTCCCTCAATCTACCAACTGAACGCAAAAACCAACTGCACCAACGAGCTTGCCAAACTGTCTCAACGAGAGCACTCAACGAAACGTCCCACAAGAGACCACACCAACAACACTAAACGGACACGAAAAGGGTGGGAAACCCCCAAACGAAAACGAAAACAACCAAAAACGCAGACTGAACAACCCAAAAAGTACTGCGCAGAAATAGGCTCAAAATGCTCTATACTACCCAAGGATTCCAGAAAACACAATGAGAAATAAACGAAAATCGGAAAAAGTGTATGTCGAAACTGTCCCGAAAGGCTCTATACTACCCAAGGACTCCAGAAAACACAACGAGAAATAAGCAAAAATCGGAAAAAATGTACGCAGGAATAGTCCCAAAAGGCTCTATACGACGCTAGTGAACTATAGGAACAAAATTGCTGTAAGGAATTTTTTTTTTTGAACCCTAACGGACTATAGGTTCTAGAAAAAAAAATCAAGAATATCAAGGAACAAACGAAATTATGACGTATGGATTTATATGGATGTGTGTAAGTCGTATGATAAGAGATGTGTATAAGCGTGTAAGTGTATGAGTAATTCAGACCACCCCAGATATTATGGTATTGAACACAGCAGAAGAAAATCGAAACCCTAGGAATTATAATCAGATAGCGGAACAGAAAACTCGGACAGAAAATGGAAACCCTAAAATTCTACCCTTGACACAGAAACGAAAACAAACAAACGAAACCTGGATACGAAACGCGGCTCTGGTGCCAAATGATACGATCTTGGCCGATCAAATCGAATACGCAAGCGGAAGACTGAAAAACGAACGAATAGATGGAATCCCAAAACCTCTGGATATAACCCACGGAATGATTTAGGCGAACGGATCCCTAAACCCCAACGTGAAGTTGACGCAGCAACTCGGGGACGTTGAATGACACCCGACGAGGGTTGGTTGACTCGCCGTTACGTCGATATTTGAATTCGTCTTGGAATAATCAAGAGGAATTCGGAATTCTCAAGAGAGAAATAAAACTCACAAGTTTATTGATAAAAGTAGGCTGATTTTCGTCCAACATGTAGCAGCCATATATATAGGCAAAACTAAACCTAGTCTAATAAGGAAACAACTTAAAAACAAGCCCTAATAAGCCAAACAAGGCCCTTACTACTAAAATTCGAAAATAACAAGGCCCTTTAAACTCATGGGCTGCGAAAATAACAAAGCTAAAATAAATAAATGAAGTCTTCAAAATAAATCAAATCTTCAAGCTTCGGCCCACTCGCATGTAATGAGATTAATTAGACTTGGGCCGACTCCACCATCTCCAATAGGTCTTTTCATCAACTCTTGAGCCCACACTTCTTGAACTAAGCTCATCAAGCTCTCCTTGAACTTCTTGGCTCGTGCTCTTGTAACCGGACCAACAGGGACATGCACCGGGTCTTGTCCTATCGAACCTTGAGCTGCATCAACTTCCTACCGTTGTAGCTTCTTGGAGAGATTGGGCCAAATAGATCCATGTGAAGTAGTTGAAGAATTCTTCCAGAGGAGTGTCCTGACTTTGACTTGAATGTCATTCGCGTCTACTTTCCTCTTTGACATGCCTCACATTCTTGCTTCTTCTGGAACACAATAGAAGGTAAACCTTCTACCAGTTGATGTTTAGCAAGCTTGTTGATCGTCTTGAAATTGAGATGGTTGAGTCTCTTGTGCCACAGCCAGTTGAGTTCCGAGCTGCTCTTGCTGATGAGACATGTTTCTGAAGGGCTGTCTTCCCATGAAACAACATACAGACTCCCTTGTCTGAATCTTTTCAGAACCACCTTCTTTTGATTGTTTCTAACAGTGAATTCATCCTTTTTGATCTTCACTGTGAAACCGCTGTCACAAAATTGACTCACAGACAACAGATTATGTTTAAGACCATAAACAAAGCTAACATTACTGATACTGGTGTTACCCATGTCGAGCACACTATAGCCTTTTGTTTCTCCGATTGAGTTGTCTCCGAATGCAACTTTGGATCCAACTTTCTCAACATACTGGGATAGATATTCTTTTTAGCCCGTCATGTGCTTTGAACAACCACTGTCAAGATACCATGTTCTGATTAATGCTTTGACTTCTTCATTCTTCTTGGATTTTCTGTTCTTGACCTGCAAGGAAGAGTCAATTTAGGTACCCAATCAAGATGTGGGTCCTTCAATGTTAGCTCGAGTTCCCTTTGGAATCTATATCTGCTTCAGAACTGGTTTTGTTGATCTCTTGCGCTTTGCTGGTCGTCTGACAGAAGTAGTTGCATCTTTGGTTGGCACATGAGCATTCTGATGTTGAGCTTTCCTTTTGAAGGCCTCACTCTTGTAGTTGTTCTGTCTGATGAGAGGTTGAGGTCTTCTTTGCTCGGCAAAGTATCTTCCTTGAGATACTCGAGTCATTCCAGACTGATGGAGACTTGACTGATGTCGTGGGACATGAGTCATGTGATGTCCAGTCGCTTGGCTCGTCTGGACTAATCACTGCTTTGTCTCCATGGATGTTGTTCTTTCTGAAACTGAACCGATTTCAGTTTCTGACTGATGTGACTGTTCTTCCCCCTGGACTGATGAGGAAGATTCTTCTTGATTCCGGATGTTCCTTCCCCGATCTTTGATTGAAATCTGCTTTCCAGTCTTCTTAGTAGAGTGATCTGGTTGGGGGCCTCCTTTGCTCGTCTGTAGCTCCGTGGAGGTGGAACATTTGATCTTGCCATCAGTTTGCGTTTGCGAACTTCATCCATATCATGATCTCTTGATTCTTCTGATGAGGTGATTTCAGAAGTATCGTCCTTTGAGTTGATCATGACATTCTTTCCTTTATCAGCTGCAATCTTTCCTCCAATGCTTTCAACAAGACCTTTTGATGGAAAGTTGTTTATCATGGGAGACTTCATCATGCAGTCTTTAACTGTTTCTTCCAGTTTGTGATTGAGCCTCTTGATTTCATGAGATGCTCTCTCACATTCTGAGTTGGAGATTCTGAGCTTTTCTTCCAGTTGACTGTTCTCCATGATTAGCTGATCAAGACAAGTTTCATCCGAAAAGTAGATGATTGTCTAATTCTTGGCTCGTTCATCATTAATCTCCTTTTCCATAATCTGATTCTGCTTGAGGAGATTTTCGAACATTTTCCTCAACTGACAGTGATCAGTCATGAGCTGATCAAGCTTGTCAGCTTCATAGGTTGAGCCTTCTCCAGATTCTGAATGATCTCCTGTAAAAATCAGGGAATTATCAGTATATGGAGTTTTTGAATGAGAGTTTACCTCTGAGCCATTCATTCCATTGTCGTAGCTGTTGTCAGCCACGCTTTCAGTTTCGTTGGCCATCAAAGCTTGACTCTCATCATCTGAGTTGTCAGAGTCGAATTCAGATGATTCTGTTGTGTCCTTGGAGGATTCAGCATCATCAGCAACCATCGCCTTCTTCTTCGCAAACTTGCGATCTCTTTTGGCGTTCAACTCTTTACGCTCAGACTGCGTCAGTTCAGGGCATTTATTTCGAAAGTGTCCTTTCTTTTTGCATCCAAAGCATTCCATATCTTTGATGTCGTAGGCGGCTGACTGCCTTTCACCGCTTCGATCAGTGGAATGTCTGGAGTTGCTTTCTCTTTCCTTTCTTTTGTAGTGATGCTTGTGGAACCTTCTGTACTTGCGAAATTTGGACTCCATCTTGTTGAATCTCAACAGAGCATATTGACTGAAGAAGTCCTCTGGCTTGAGTTCCGCTGGTTCCTTTGTTTGCTTCTTGCTTTCTCTTGCTGAAGCTTTCAGTGCTTTTCCTCTTGAGGTTGATGGACCATCTTCGTCTGATCCTCCAGCCTTCTTGATTCCAAGATTTCTCTAAAGGTCGAACTCATTTGCCATGAGATCAGAGAAAAGCTTGCTTGTCGAGAGCTGACTGAAACCAGGCTTATGTTGATGAGCGATTGAGTAGATCTGCCATTCTCCTCGTGGCAATGCTCAAAGAATCTTCAAATTGATTTCTCGTTGAGTGTACTTGTCCTTCGAGATGGATTGAACTTCATTCAGGATTTGATTGAATCTGAGTTCCATCTCTTCGACAGATTTATTCTTGAGCATGAGGAAAGAGTCGAACTTTTGACAAGCAATGGATAGCTTGTTCTCCTTTATTTCCTCAGAGCCTATGCACATTCTTTCAAGAATGTCCCACATCTCCTTTGCACTTTGACACTTGATGATCTTGGTGACATGCTTGTCTGGTACTGTGCTGGATATGATGCTCTTGGCAAGATTGTCAAGCTCACCTTGCTTCCTTTCTTCTGTGTTGAAGTTTGTCTTCTGCTATTCTGGACCTCATCATACGGATCCAGAGAAGGATCAACTGGAATTCTTTTGACAGTTTCGGTGATGATGATTGGTCCATTGGTCATTGTTAGGTCCTGAGGGTCTCGAATAAGTGTATGGGGGGGAATACACCTATAGGCTATTTTTCAATTAATCTACCGACCTCAATCAGAGGGATCTCAGTCAGAGATCAAAACGAAACTTTACATGCAAACAAAGACGCCTGTTTTACTGAAATCAGTTTTGACCAAATAGGGTTGACGACTGATACTGAAAGCTCTTCAGTAAAGAGTTATCAGTTAAGTTGCTGGAACTTAACTGATGCAAGTAAGGGCTTCAGTCGTGTTTGCTAAAACAGAGATGATATCACTCTTCCTGACTATCAGAGGATAGTTCAGTCAGACCGATATCATACGCAGCGGAAATTAAACTTAGTTTAGAAATAGCGTCGGTGGAGCAAGTTGTTGGTTATGGTTTCTCTTTGCAGTTAGTCAGTGTCCAGTTTTATCAATTGAAATAACACAAGTAAGAATGTAAAACTGAAAGCTGTAAACAACACATAGAATTTTACGTGGTTCGGAAAAACCCTTTCCTACATCCACGGTTGGTTGATCAGACCAACAATCCACTCCGCAAGTGCTTAACAGGTGTACTACAAACTGAACCGTGTGCTTGCCGGGTGCACACAACCGTACACTGAAGAAAACCCTTCTCCAGTACCCACGCTTCACTCGCGTAGGATTTTCCTTGCTTAACACAACCCGTGCTAAGACTCTCAGAGTCAGAAAACCCTTCTAACCTCCGAATCACTCAAAACACTCTTATGGGGGGAGGTTTGAACGAGTGCCAACTATACTTACAAAGAACAAGTTCTTTGAAGCAAGTTTGACCTTTGGCTTTTGGGTAAACAGATATATGCCTAGGGTCTAAGAGAATGTATGTAATCAGCAGTGACTGATTTTGGCTTTGGAATTATCTTCTTCGATTCAAGCTTTGGGGAGTTTAAGCTTAAGGCTGAGTAGCAATTTCGGCAGAGCTTCAGCTTATGTCGTTGAATCGGTGAAGATTGAAGTGATCCTCGAGCGCTATTTGTAGGAGAACTCTTGAATAGATCCGTTGGCGTAAATCGTCCTCAAGATTTCTTCCGTTGGAGAGCAATTCGAATTTGGGCTGAGGCTTCAATCTTCGAGGTTCCTTGTCTGGGTGGAAACGGCTCTCTTTGATGGACAGGAGATGTGACGTCTCTGAAAAGTAACCACCAAATAGGAATGACCTCTGCAGAGATAAGATCCTGAGATCTCTGCATTTAATGCGGTTGTACTTTGTGAGTACGTGGCTTCCTCTGAACGTTGGAAGATCAGTCCTAGGAGGAATGTTCAACTGATACTTGACTTTAGTATCAGTCCTTTGCGCGCATTAAGTAATCAGTCTTCAACTGATTCTTCAACTGATACTTCAGTTGGTATCTGCAGTCTTCAGTCCTTCGTTCTTCAGTCTTCAGTCTTCGACACCGCAAACTAAACTAGAAACGAACTCTAACACTTGAGTTCAAAACAATTCTAGTCTATTACAATTAAGTCCTATGATTTTTGGTATCATCAAAACAAGGGTTAGGATATTCCACAAGGTTCCCAACAATTTTCCCCTTTTTGATGATGCCAAAACCACACAGCGGTTTTAGACAGCAAAAAGACTGAACTCACAGTACAAGTTCTAAACATAGGGTGAAAACAGTTCCCCCTTTACAATAGAACCTAAACACTTGTACTTAGAGTTAAGAACGAAACAGTTCAAAAAACAGAACAAGGAGAAGACAGAAAAACATAATTAGAGCCTGGACAAAGAGTCATTGTCTTCAGGTTGAGATAAAAAAGAAGTTCTTTTCATTAATAAAAGACTGATAAGTCATCAGTCTAGGTATAGAGCAAGACTTACATTGGAGTAAAAGAAAAACAAAAACATCATGGGAAACCCATGGACTCCAGCAGTCTGCTTGGCTGCGCCTTGAACTTCTTGATCTTCATCTTCTGTCTTCGTGTCTTCATGTTCCTAAGCTTGTTCCACTCTCACTTGTGTTCGGTTGATTTGAGGTCTTTACTGGAACGTCGTCCTTACAACTTCTGGTGATCCTTTGATGTCCCATCATCAGTCAAGAGCTAGAGGACATGAGTAACCTTAGGGAAGGTTTCTCTCTGACTTCTGACTTTTTCCCTTTTTGGCAACATCAAAAAGAGAGCTGACGATGGAGGCTATGATCGGATGGGACTTCAACTCCGATTCCCAAGCATTCGTAGGAGAGCTTGGAAATGGAGAATTGATCCCGAGGTGCAGAAGGAAGAGGACGCCAGTGTAGAGGTGGAGAGATGAGAAGACAGACGGAGAAGCGATGGAGACGGAGAGATGAAGAAGAGCAGGGTGAAGGAAAGGAAAGTATGCATAACATGTTAGACATAAACATGAAATGCAGCTATGCATACAATCCAGAGGGCGAATAGACAGACGAGAAGAGAAGAATTGTAAGAGTGCGAGAAGTGGGGAGAAGAAGTGAAGGAAATGCATGGCGAGGCTTTGATGAAAGAAGTATATCAAAACGCGCCTCGTCATACATGGGGGAAGGAGGAGGTGAAGATGAAAAATTGAATCAGTGGTAGTCGTGAGGACTAGCACTGTCGATATTGCGCCGGATGGCAGTGAGCTCCTGCTCATTGCTGTTGCACCACATCGAAGCTTCACCAAAAGGTGAGAGGCTTTCCTGAGAGCCAGGTGAAGTCTGTCTTCTTCAGACAGGTACTTCAAGCCGATGTGCCGGGCATGAGGATGGAAGACACTCGCTTCGCTGGATACAAGTGAGGGTAGAACAAACTTTGACGTCGGAGAGACATTGAGATCCAGTGGAAGGGTCCGGTGAAGACCAGGTATGTGAGCGTCATTCTTCCACTCCATGACTTTGCAGTCATAGATTTCTCCTTTCGTCAGAACAATTTTTCTCTGCAACTTTGGAAATATTGAAATTTTTTCTCACAGTGAAGGCTGTGGAGAGTTGTTAGTTGATGTAGAAAAATTGAGAAGACAACATGGTATAAATAGACAAGATGTGAACCATGTGAGAAGATGAAAAGTTTTTCGAAAACTGTGCCTAAAATGCATTTGAAGAAAAAATTTGCGTCCGCCATCACTGCGAGGGACTGCGTCTTCAAAAAGTTGAAAGGCATCATTGCATTTTGTCATGTCAATGAGCTTCTCAAGAAATTTTATTGCAGAGGCAAAAAGGTTGGAAAGATTTTTTGGTAAAAGATCAGGACAAGTTTGATCAAAACAGATTTTCCCTTTTGAAAGACTTTGTCCTTCTCGGATATTCCATTTTCCAACAATCAGTTAAAGTTTTTGAAAGAAACTGATCAGTTAGAGAAAGGTTTTTGATCAAAACAAACAAAACACAAAACTCTAAACTGAAATAACTGATTTTAAAAGTAAACTTTTAAAATACTTACTGATCAACTGAACATTGTAGTCAGTTGATACCACTTGATCCTGGTTGATTCATCAGGATGTCTTCTTCTTCAGATGAGCTTTCGGACTTCATTGCTTTCCACGTTGGCGATCGTAGAATCAGCAGTTGGTTGACCACCAGTCAGCATGACTGTTTGAGAAAGTCTTCAAACACAGCATCACTCTTCAGGGTTGATGAGACCGATTTTTCCACATAGATCAATGAACCTCTCTTCTGGAAGAGCCTTGGTCAACAGGTCCGCTCTCTGAACAGCAGTGGGAATCCATTCCACAGAGATATTCTTCTTTTCGACATGATCTCGGATGAAGTGATGTCGAATAGCAATATGCTTCACTCTTGTGTGATGAACTGGATTCTGGGAGATTGCAATTGCACTGGAGCTGTCGCAATAGATAGGAACTTCCTTTTCGTCGATCCCATAGTCCATTAGTTGATGGACTAACCACAGGATTTGTGAGCAGCAGCTTCCGGCAGCAACATATTCAGCTTCAGTTGTAGAGGTGGCGACTGAAGTCTGTTTCTTTGAAAACCATGAAATGAGCTTGTTGCCTAGGAATTGACATATTCCGGAGGTTGATTTGCGATCAAGCTTGCATCCATCGAAGTCTGAGTCTGAGTACCCGGTGAGCTTGATGTCGTCGTCTGCTGGATACCAGAATCCTAAATTGGGCGTGCCTTTAACATATCTTAGAATCCGCTTTGCTGCATCTAAATGAGCTTCCTTTGGATCTGATTGATATCTTGCACATACCCCGACTGCAAATGCGATGTCTGGTCTGCTTGCAGTCAAATACAGCAAGGATCCAATGATTTCTCTGTACTTCGTCGAAGAGACAGATTTTCCAGTTTGTGTTCATTGGGATCTTGACTGACTTCATGTGCTGAATACCAAACTTGGCTATCAGTTCCTTGGCATACTTGGACTGACTGATCAGTATTCCTTCGTTGGTCTGCTTGACTTGTAGTCCGAGAAAGAAATTCATTTCTCCCATCATGGACATTTGAAATTGTTGGTCATGATGTCAGCAAACTTCTTGCACATGCGTTCGGATATGGATCCGAAAATTATGTCATCGGCATAAATCTGAACAAGCAAGAGATCTTCTCCTTCTTTGAGAGTGAACAGAGTTCTGTCCACAGATCCTTTCTTGAAACCTTGTTCAACAAGATACTCCGAGAGAGTATCATACCACGCTCTTGGTGCTTGCTTCAATCCATAGAGCGTTTTCTTCAGCTTGTACACCTTTTCTGGTCCAGCAACCTCAAACCCAGGAGGTTGTTCTACATAGACTTCATCTGTGAGCACTCCATTGAGAAATGCACACTTGACATCCATTTGGTGTACCTTGAAACCTTTGTGAGCTGCGAAGGCTAAGAAGAGTCTGACTGCTTCCAATCTGGCAACTGGAGCGAACGTCTCGTCGTAGTCGATTCCTTCTTCTTGACTGTATCATTTAGCTACAAGCCTTGCTTTGTTTCTCACAACGTTTCCTTCTTCGTCTTCCTTGTTCTTGAAAATCCATTTCAAGCCAATCACCTTTGCATCGTCTGGTCGATCCACAAGCTCCCAAACTGAATTCCGGTTGAATTCATTTAGTTCTTCTAGCATTGCGATGACCCAGTGAGTAGACTTCAGAGCTTCTTCAATATCCTTGGGCTCTGTAGATGATAAAAAACAGCTGAAAATCTTATCTTCGTTGATGCAGTTCTGGTTGATGTCGAAGACGAGATTGCACATTGATCTCCAAGTCTTGACGCCATCTGATGGTTCTCCAATGATGTTTTCCTTTGAGTGGAGTTCAAACCATCTTCGATACTTCTTGATCTCTTCTGGAGATGGTGGGGCTTCTTCGGTCAGAATAGTTCTGAGGTGTTGAGCACCTTCTGGAGCAGGGGAGAGTTGAGCTGGATCTGCTTCACCACGTTCAACTCGATCTTCAGCAACTGGAGTTCCCCCTTGACTGTTGCCGTCTGCATTGGCTCCAGTCTGAACTTCAGACCTTTGAATGATCTTCTGATACTGAAGCATCTCAGTATCTTCATCTTTGCCTGGTCCCCACACCAAGACAGTAGAGGGCTCGGTGTTGTGGATTTCAGCTTTGGAATCTTCAGTGTTTTGGACATACTTTTCAGCTTCTTGTTCCCTGAAATCATCTGTAGACTCATCAAAGATCACATGAGGTGTTTCTTCAACACAAAGAGTTTGAGAGTTAAATACTCGATAGGCTTTGCTTGAACGTTCTATTCCAGAGTATCCAAGGAAGACCCTTGGATCAGCCTTGCTATCGAAAGTATTTAACCTCTTCTTTTCATTGATGTGGATGAAACACTTAGAACCGAAAGCATGAAAATAGGCAATTGAAGGCTTTCTGTTCTTCCATAGCTCGTATGGAGTTTTTCCATGTCTCTGAGTGAGGAAGGAGAGATTCTGCGTGTAGCATGCGTTGTTGACTGCTTCGGCCCAAAACTTCAAGGGGAGTTTTGATTCAGCTAGCATCGTCCTTGCTGCTTCCTTCAAAGACCGGTTTCTTCTTTCTGCAACTCCGTTCTGCTGTGGAGTTCTTGCTGCAGAAGTTTGATGACTGATTCCTTATTCATCACAATACTCACGAATGACAGTATTGAGGAACTCAGTCCCACGATCTGATCTGATGCTGATGATGTTGACTTCCTTTTCAACGCTCAGTCTTCTCAGCAGCTTTGGCAGTTCCTCCAGCGTCTCTTTCTTCTTGAAGAGAAAGATAACCCAAGTATATCGTGAATAATCATCCACAACTACTAAGGTGTACTTTCTACCATTGTAGCTTCTTGGAGTGATCGGGCCAAACAGATCCATGTGAAGTAAATGCAGAACCCTTTCAGAGAAGTGACCTGACTTTGACTTGAATGACATCCGTGTCTGCTTTCCTCTTTGGCATGCTTCACATTCTTGCTTCTTCTGGAACACAATAGAAGGAAGGCCTTCTACCAGTTGATGTTTAGCAAGCTTGTTGATCGTCTTGAAGTTGAGATGGTTGAGTCTCTTGTGCCACAGCCAGTTGAGCTCCGAGCTGCTCTTGCTGATGAGGCATGTTTCTGGAGGGCTGTCTTCCCAAGAAACGACGTAGAGACTCCCTTGTCTGAATCCTTTCAGAACCACCTTCTTTTGATTGTTTCTAACAGCGAATTCATCTTTCTTAATTTTCACTGTGAAACCGCTGTCACAAAATTGACTCACAGACAACAGATTATGTTTAAGACCAGAAACAAAGCTAACATTACTGATACTGGCGTTACCCATGTTGAGCACACCGTAGCCTTTTGTTTCTCCGATTGAGTTGTCTCCGAATGCAACTTTGGATCTAGCTTTCTCAACGTACTGAGATAGATATTCTTTGTAGCCCGTCATGTGCTTCGAGCAGCCACTATCCAGATACCACGTTCTGATTGAAGCTTTGACCTCTTCCTTCTTTTTGTGTTTCCTGACATTGACCTGCAAGGAAGAGTAGCTTCAGGCACCCAATCAAGCTTTGGGTCCTTCGATGTTAGCTCGAGTTCCCTTTGGAACCCATATCTGCTTCAGAATTGGTCTGGTTGGTCTCTTGCGCTTTGTTGATTGTCTGATTGACGTCGTTGGCGCTTCAGTTGGCACATGAGCATTCTTCTGTTGAGAAATCCTTTTGAAGGCCTCACTCTTGTAGCGGTTGTGTCTGATGAGTGGTTGAGGTCTTCTTTGCTCGGCGAAGTATCTTCCCTGAGATACTCGAGTCTTTGCAGACTTATGGAGACTTGACTGATGTCCAGATGCTTGTTGTCGTAGATGTCGCTTGGCTCGTCTGGACTCAGCATTGCTTGGTCTCCATGGATGTTGTTCCTTCTGAAACTGAACTGATGTCAGTTTCTGACTGATGTGGCCTTTCTTCCCCCTGGATTGGTGAGGAAGATTCTTTTTGACTCCTGATGTTCCTTCCCCGATCTTTGACTGAAATCTGCTTTCCAATCTTCTCAGTAGAGTGATCTGGTTGGGGGCCTCCTTTGCTCGTCTATAGCTCCGTGGAGGTGGAACATTTGATCTAGCCATCAGTCTGCGCTTGCAAACTTCATCCATATCATGATCTCTTGATTCTTCTGATGTTGTGATTTCAGAAGGCTCGTCCTTTGAAATGATCATGATCTTCTTTCCTTTGTCAGCTGCAACCTTTCCTCCAATGCTTTTAACAAGGCCTTTCGATGGAAAGTTGCTCATCATGGGTGACTGCATCATGCAGTTCTTGACTGTTTCTTCCAGCTTGTGATTGAGCCTCTTGATCTCATGAGATGCTTTCTCACATTCTGAGTTGGAGTTTCTGAGATTTTCCTCCAGTCGGCTGTTTTCCACGATTAGCTGATCAAGACAAGTTTCATCCGGAAAGTAGATGATTGTCTGATTCTTAGCTCGTTCATCATTGATCTCCTTGTCCAATTTCTGATTCTGCTTGAGGAGATCTTCGAACATTTTCCTCAACTGACAGTGATCAGTCATGAGATGATTCTGATGTGTCTTTGGAAGAATCAGCATCGTCAGCAACCATCGCTTTCTTCTTCGAAAAGCTACGATCTTTCTTAGCTCTCAGTTCTCTGCGCTCAGCTTGAGTCAGATCAGGGCATTCATGTCGAAAGTGCCATTTCTTTCTACATCCAAAGCATTCCATGTCTTTGATGTCGTAAGCGGCTGACTTCCTTTCTCCGCTTTGATCTGTGGAATGTCTGGAGTTGCTTTCTCTTTCCTTTCCTTTGTAGTGCTGCTTGTGGAACCTTCTGTACTTCCGGAACTTGGACTCCATCTTGTTGAATCTTTCAGTCAACAAAGCATATTGACTGAAAAAGTCCTCTGGGTTGAGTTTCGTTGGTTCCTTGATCTGCTTCTTGCCTTCTCTTGTTGAGGCCTTCAGTGCAACTCCTCTTGAGGTTGATGGACCATCTTCGTCTGATCCTCCAGCCTTCTTGTTTCCAAGATTTCTCAGAAGGTCGAACTCATTTGCCATGAGATCGGAGAAAAGCTTGTTTGTCGGGAGCTGACTGAATCTTGGCTTATGCTGATGAGCGACTGAGTAGATCTGTCATTCTCCACGTGGCAGTGCTCGAAGAATCTTCAGGTTGATTTCTCGTTGAGTGTATTTGTCTTTAGAAATGGATTGAACTTCATTTAAAATTTCGTTGAATCTAAGTTCCATTTCCTCGACAGATTCATTCTTGAGCATGAGGTAGGAGTCGAACTTCTGACAAGCTATAGATAGCTTATTCTCCTTGATTTCCTCGAAACCTACGCACATTCTTTCCAGGATATCCCACATCTCCTTCGCAGTTCCGCACTTGATGATCTTCATGACATGCTGGTCGGGAACGGTGCCGGAGATGATGCTTTTGGCGAGGTTGTCTAGCTCATCTTGCTTCCTTCCTTCGGTGGTGAAGTCTGCTTTTTGCTTGGGCTGGACCTCATCGTAAGGATCTTGTTGTAGATCAACAGGAACCCTTTTGACAGTTTCGGTGATGGTGATTGGTCCGCTGGTGATGACTTCCCACATTCGGCAATGTTGGGCGGTGAGGAAGCTTTCAAGCCGAAACTTCCATATGTCGTATTTTTCAATACTAAACATAGGTAGAGAAGATAATCTGCTGTGGTTAGTCTCCATAAAAAAAAAAGTGAACAAATAACAGCAGATAGAACAGATAGCAAGCACAAAAAGAAAGAGAGAACTTTTTCGAGACCTTTAAGAAAAAGGATCTAGTTCAATTAGAACTAGTCAGATACAGGTAGTTCTTGCGAACAACCTGCTCTGATACCAATTGTTAGGTCCTGAGGGTCTCGAATAGGTGTATGGGGGGGGGAGAATACACCTATAGGCTATTTTTCAATTAATCTATCGACCTCAATCAGAGGGATCTCAGTCAGAGATCAAAATGAAACTTTACATGCAAACAAAGACGCCTGTTTTACTGAAATCAGTTTTGACCAAACAGGGTTGACGACTGATACTGAAAGCTCTTCAGTAAAGAGTTATCAGTTAAGTTGTTAGAACTTAACTGATGCAAGTAAGGGCTTCAGTCGTGTTTGCTAAAACAAAGATGATATCACTCTTCCTGACTATCAGAGGATAGTTCAGTCAGACCGATATCATACGCAGCGGAAATTAAACTTAGTTTAGAAATAACCTCGGTGGAGCAAGTTGTTGGTTATG
The DNA here is from genome assembly GCF_028751815.1 of Salvia miltiorrhiza. Classification (NCBI taxonomy): domain Eukaryota; kingdom Viridiplantae; phylum Streptophyta; class Magnoliopsida; order Lamiales; family Lamiaceae; genus Salvia; species Salvia miltiorrhiza. The sequence goes on along the minus strand of NC_080394.1, from coordinate 37,417,081 downwards.
GTTTCTCTTTGCAGTTAGTCAGTGTTCAGTTTTATCAATTGGTTATGGTTTCTCTTTACGTGGTTCGGAAAAACCCTTTCCTACATCCACGGTTGGTTGATTAGACCAACAATCCACTCCGCAAGTGCTTAACAGGTGCACTGCAAACCGAACCGTGTGCTTGCCAGGTGCACACAACCGTACACTGAAGAAAACCCTTCTCCAGTACCCACGCTTCACTCGCGTAGGATTTCCCTTGCTTAACACAACCCGTGCTAAGACTCTCAGAGTCAGAAAACCCTTCTGACCTCCGAATCACTCAAAACACTCTTATGGGGGGGAGGTTTGAACGAGTGCCAACTATACTTACAAAGAACAAGTTCTTTGAAGTAAGTTTGACCTTTGGCTTCTGGGTAAACAGATATATGCCTAGGGTCTAAGAGAATGTATGTAATCAGCAGTGACTGATTTTGGCTTTGGAATTCTCTTCTTCGATTCAAGCTTTGGGGAGTTTAAGCTTAAGGCTGAGTAGCAATTTCGGCAGAGCTTCAGCTTATGTCGTTGAATCGGTGAAGATTGAAGTGATCCTCGAGCGCTATTTGTAGGAGAACTCTTGAATAGATCCGTTGGCGTATATCGTCCTCAAGATTTCTTCCGTTGGAGAGCAATTCGAATTTGGGCTGAGGCTTCAATCTTCGAGGTTCCTTGTCTGGGTGGAAACGGCTCTCTTTGATGGACAGGAGATGTGACGTCTCTGAAAAGTAACCACCAGATAGGAATGACCTCTGCAGAGATAAGATCCTGAGATCTCTGCATTTAATGCGGCTGTACTTTGTGAGTACGTGGCTTCCTCTGAACGTTGGAAGATCAGTCCTAGGAGGAATGTTCAACTGATACTTGACTTTAGTATCAGTCCTTTTCGCGCATTAAGTAATCAGTCTTCAACTGATACTTCAGTTGGTATCTGCAGTCTTCAGTCCTTCGTTCTTCAGTCTTCAGTCTTCAGTCTTCGACACCGCAAACTAAACTAGAAACGAACTCTAACACTTGAGTTCAAAACAATTCTAGTCTATTACAATTAAGTCCTATGATTTTTGGTATCATCAAAATAAGGGTTAGGATATTCCACAAGGTTCCCAATAGTCATGACTTCTCACATTCGGTAATGTTGGGCAACGAGGAAGCTTTCAAGCCGGAATTTTCATATGTCGTATTTTTCAATACTAAATATAGGTAAAGAAGATAACCTGCCATGGTTAGTCTCCATAAAAACAGATAACAACAGATAAGAGCAAATAACAAGCACTACTTGAAAGAGAGAGAATTTTCGAGACCTTTGAGAAAAAGGATCTAGTTCAATTAGAACTTAGTCAGAAACAGACTGTTCTTGCGAACAACCTGCTCTGATACCAATTGTTAGGTCCGGAGGGTCTCGAATAGGTGTATGGCGGGGGGAGAAATACACCTATGGGCTATTTTTACAATTTCCTCTAAAAATAGAGGGATCTCAAGAATGAGATCAAAGCGAAACTTTACACGCAAACTATGACACCTGTTGACTGAAAAGAGTTTTGACCAAATAGGGTTGACGACTGATACTGAAAACTCTTCAGTAATGAGTTATCAGTTAAGTCACTGGAACTTAACTGAGGCATGTAAGGGCTTCAGTCGAGTTTGCTAAAATAGAGATGATATAAGTCTTCCTAACTATCAGAGGATAGATCAGTCAGACTGATATCACACGCAGCAGAAATAAACTTGATTCGGAATAGCCTCGGTTGAGCACGTTGTTAGTCTTAGGTTTCTCTTTGCAGTTATTCAGTATTCAGTTTATCAACAGTAAGAACACAGATAAGTATGGAAAGACTGAAAGCTGTAAATAACACAGAGAGTTTTACGTGGTTCGGAAAACACTTTCCTACATCCACAGTTGGTTGATCAGACCAACAATCCACTCCACAAGTGCTTAACTGGTGCACTGCAAACCGAACCGTGTGCTTACCGGGTGCACACAACCGTTTCACTGAAGATACCTTACTTCAATACCCACGCTTCACTTGCGTCGGATTTCTCACTCCTAGCACGACCTTGCACTAGGATCTCACGGAGTCAGAGTACCTTCCTGAACTCCTTTTCCACTCAAACACTCGGTTTCTTTCTGACGAAAGGGGGTTTGAAAAACTTGCCAACTAGACTTCAAAGAACAAGTTCTTTGGAGCAAGTTTTGATCTGGGCTTCTGGGTAAACATATATATGCCTAAGGTCTAAGAGAATGTGTGTAATCAGTAGTGACTGATTTTGGCTTTGGAATTCTCTTCTTCGATTCAAGCTTTGGAGAGTTTAAGCTTTAGGCTGAGTAGCAATTTCGGCAGAGCTTCAGCTTAGGTCGTTGAATCGGTGAAGATTGAAGTTGATCCTCGAGCGCTATTTATTGGAGAGGTCTTGAATAGATCCGTTGGCGGAGAACGTCTTCAAGATTTCTTCCGTTGGAGAGCAATTCGAATTTGGGCTGAGGCTTCAATCTTCGAGGTTCCTTGTTTGGTGGAAACGGCTCTCTTGAGGGACAGGAGATGTGACGTCTCTGATAAAGTAGCCACCAAATAGGAATGACCTCTGCAGAGAGGGATGATCCTGAGATCTCTGCATTTAATTCGGCTGTACTGTATAAGCACGTGGCTTCCTTTGAACGTTGAAAGTTCAGTCCGAGGAAGAATGTTTAACTGATACTTGACTTTAGTATCAGTCTGCTGAGTCCTCGAAGCACGCATTAAGTAATCAGTTCTGAACTGATTCTTCAACTGATACTTCAGTTGGTATCTTCAGTCTTCAGTCCTTCAGTCCTTCGGTCCTTCAGTCTTCAGTCTTCAGAACTGCTAACTATACTAGAAACGAACTCTAACACTTGAGTTCAAAACAATTCTAGTCTATTACAAATTAAACCTAAGGATTTTGGTATCATCAAAATAAAACCTGATATTCCATGGGGTTCCCAACATCAGTATCAGTCGCCAACTATGTTTTGACAAAACTCTTTTCAGTAAACAGGTTGAGTCAGTTTGTATTTAAAGTTTCGTTTTAACTGAACAAAAATAGCCTATAGGTGTATTGCCCCCCCCCATACACCTATTCGAGAGCCTCCGGACCTAACAATTTCTTTTTTTGTGTAAAATTTGTTAATAATTTATATTTAAATTATTTTTTGCTGGTATCCGGTGGATAAAGGATGGTGGATATTCGAGGCATAGCGGGTTGGTGGATACCCGACGGATAGCAAGTATCTTCGGGTGGCGGGTTTGGATAGCATTTGATATCCATGGATAGTTTCGTGGTTAAAATCCACTATCCATTTAGTTCGCGGGTATGCATGGATAGCCACTATCCATGCCCGTCGTACCCAATTGTCATCCTTAAATATATATTTTAAATCATATATATATATATATATATATATATATAGATGATAGAGTTCTATGGAGACCATCAAAAATTCGAAGAACGAAGACTAAATCCTGTGCGTCGATCTTGGTATATCCAAGGGTGATGATTCATCTGGTGAAGATTTCATATTTTTGTTAATTGTCATAGATATAAGCAATCAAATCTTTTATTTATGGAATATTAATATGATGAAGAGTCTGTTACGTGAATAATGCATCCACATAACCTAGTGTTCGTAGAACATACTAATGAACATACTAATGTTCGTTGATATGTTCGTAAAAAAATAAATGAACATACTAATTTTCGTTGATATGTTCGTAAAAAAATAAATGAACATACTAATTTTCGTTGATATGTTCGTAAAAAATAAATGAACATACTAATGTTCGTCGATATTTTCATAAAAAAATAAATGAACATACTAATGTTCGTCGATATTTTCGTAGGAAAATAAATGAACATAAAAATGTTCACATATTATGTTCATTGACGGATCATGTCTCAGAACAGGAAGTTTCGAAATTTTTGGGATTTATTCAACGTGATCCCAGATTTCAGTGGATTTAATCTACCAATATTTAATTAGATGAAAAATCAAATCAGGAAATTATATGAACCGTTAGATTAAGCAAGATCGACGCATAGGATTTGGTCTTTATTCTCTATGTAGGGGAGTGGTCTCCATAGAAGCTAACATAATATATATATATATATATAGGGTTGGGTTCATGTGGATCCCTATGCTTATAATAGATCCGTAGATCAAAATCTAAACCACACATTTATGACATGTGGCGCATCAAGATGGTGACACGTGGCAAGGAGTTTCCAAGCATTTCAAGGCAAAATCTGGAGGGGTAAAATCGGAATGTAATTTTCGGATTTAATAATTAAAAAAAATATACTCCCTCCGTCCATGAAAATACTTCCTAGGAGGGAGTGACACGGGTTTTAAGAAAAAATATTGTTAAGTGTATTAAGAGTGGATAAAAGGTAGTTGAGTGTATTGGGAATGGTGAAAAGGTGTTATAATTAATATTGGGAGTTGTGAAAAGTTAAAAGTAAGAGGATTATAAGTGGTGGGTATAGTCCAAAAATAGGTAGGAAGTTCTTTTGTGAACGTCCAAAAAAGGAAATATAGGAAGTTCTTTCGTGGACGGAGGGAGTATTTTTTTTAGATTTTCTCAAAATAGATATATTTTAGATGCATATAGTTTCACACAAAGATGCATAAAGTTATCACATGAAATGCATGACTTTGAACAGAAAAATGCATTTGATTTTTACAGTTTTGGTATTTTCACCACCCCACCCCGCACCACCCCCCAACCCACCCCACCCCACACCACCCCCCAACCCTCCCCATTACCACCCCCCAAAATAGTCATGTTTCACATGCATATAAAATCAAACAAAAGTGCATAAAGATTTTACATAAAAATGTATTAAATTATACAAAAAATGCATTTCATTTTAATAAATCTGGTATTTTCGCCACCCCACCCCTGCCCCACCCCCCACCCCACCCTCCACCCAAAAAAAAAAAATTTAAAACTGATTTTCTGACCACTGACCCCCACCCCCACGCCCCACCCCCCAAATTTTTTTTTCAAAACTGATTTTCTGATTGTTGAGTCGCTGACCCCCCCACCCCCCCCAAAAAAATTATTTATTTTTTTAAAAACTGATTTTCTGACCGCTAACCCCCCACCCACCCTCCAGCCCAAAAAAAATTATATTTTTTCAAAAAATGTAATGCATTTTTGTGTGAAAGTATATGCATTTTTGTGTGAAAGTATATGCATTTATGTGCGAAAGTATATGCGTGTAAAACATGTAATTTTTTTATGCATGTAAAAATAAGTTTTTCAAAAAAAAAAAAATTTGGGGGTGGGGTGGGGGGGGTGGGGGGCGGGTGGGTGGGGGGGTCAGTGGTCAGAAAATCAGTTTTTGAGAAGATTAAAAAAAATTGGTGGGTGGGGTGGGGGGTAGGGGTGGGTCAGTGGTCAGAAAATCAGTTTTAAAAAAAACAAAATTTTTTTTTTTGGGTGGGGGGGTAGGGGGTGGGTGGGGGTGGGGTTCTGGGGTGGGGTGGAGTTCAGGGGTGTGGGGGGTGGGGTGAAATCTTATGCATTTTTATATGAAACTTTATGCATTTTTATATGAAAGTTCATGCATTCTCGTATGAAGCTTTATGCATCTAAAATATACCTATTTTGAGAAAATCTAATTTTTTTTTTTAATTTCGAAAATTACATTCCAATTTTACCCCTCTCCAGATTTTGCCTTGAAATGCCTTTATGCATCTTGATGCGCCACATGTCATAAATGTGTGGTCTAGATTTGGATCTATGGATCTATTATAAGCATTGGGATCTATATGATCTCATTCCTATATATATATATATATATATATATATATATATATATATAGAGAGAGAGAGAGAGAGAGAAAGGTTAAACAGAGAATGACAAATATATAGAGAAAGGAGAATTAATCTTGATCATTAAAATTTACCAATCTAACGGTTATATTATTTTCGGACTTACTGCCATATTTTTAATCGATAAGGTCAAACTAGTAATGTACATACTCATGAAAATCGATAATTAATACATTGAAGATCATATTGATTCATTTATATTTGGTAAGATATTAAATATCCCAATCTTCACATAAAATCTGTTATGCAGCCGTTTCTTTTGTTATCATCACATATATTCTCATTAAAATCTTTATCTTGTGTTCCATAGTCACGAAATAAAATTATATAGTACTGCTATGTCTTCGTTTGTTTCTCTGGTGAATTCAATAATTTGTTTTCTTTTTAATTATTTGGTTAAAGTGCCAACGAAATATTTTTTTTTTTCTTTCTGAGATGGCTTTTTGCTAAAGATTTATTATTATGTATGTTATTTTGGATCGAGTACAACATGAGAAAAATTACTTTCACATTTTCACTGATTTATCAGATTATTTTTTATATTTTAAGTAAAATATAAATATCAAATTATGTAGAATTTAGAAAAATTGTCCTCTCTTTTATGTTTATTGAAATATTTTATGTCAGCAAGAAAAAATTCGAATATTTTATCAAGGTGTTCGTAATTTTTTTACTTTTGTTCAAAATGCTTTATGTTAAATATTTTATGTCAGCAAGTAAAATTCAAAAATTATATTTTAGATGTTCGTAACTTTTTGACGCCTGTTCGAAATGTTTTATGTTCAAAATTACCCAATTCTTTTATTTTCTTAAGATGAAGTCACCATATTTTAATCCATAATATCTCAAAGGATTCTCAGGTTGTAGCATCATTTCATATAGCAATTAATAAATAAACATCTTCAACAAAAATGTGTAACATTCAAGATCCCACACCATAGTCAATTGCAATTCACGAAATCCACAACATGATGAGCTAGAATAAAAATTCGAACAACACTAGCGAAAATGATGATGTTTCGAACCGAGGACACATCCAAACATGAATTTCAATTAGAGTTTGAAGTTTAACCTGCAGTCTTAATTAATATGCTATATTAACTCTCTCCATTGCTGAAAGTTGGCCTAAGATATAATATTTTGAACAAATATAGAGAATAAATAGATAAATATTTCGAACGTGTGGTAACGAAGAATCACAATTTGTAAATGAACAGATTACAATTTCTAAATGAACAGAACATACTTTTGTAAATAAACAGATCACAAATTTTAAATGAACAACACATATTTTTTCAATGAACAAATTATTCTTACAACTACTCCTAGTTGTTTCCAGCACCTTTTCCAGCACCTTCACTTTCAATAGCAGGCTTGTAATTTAGGGTGTCCCCTTTGCGGAGGCTGATTGCTGTTGCCATTGGAGGAGGATTCGGTACATCGACTTGGCCAATATTTCGTCTCCTACAGCAATCTCCCTCTCGTCATAATCTAGCCTCCGTCTTGATCTCTGGTTGCTCCGCGGCGAGACGCCACATCCAAGCGCGTAGGCCCTATTCTTGCACCTCTTTCTGCAGACCTTGAGGGGTACATCACCGGCTGTGGCGACATTATGATTTTAAAAAAAATGAAAGCAGCTCCAACCATATTCTCAAAAGCTACTGAATGTTCTAAGAAATCGTGTAATGAAAGTACCTAACGTCCACCGTTGATGAACAGGTTATCGTGGAAGAAGAGGTAATGTAGGATATGGTATCCCCTAACAAGAGAAATATATTACTCCATATTAAAAATATAATATGAACATGTAGAAAAAAGAATCCGAACAGATACCTCAAAATTTTCCATTAACTAAGTATTAACACAACTAAAAAACTAATTAAACAGATTATATTAACCCATGAACACATCATACAATTGTTTCGCACAGATCACACTAATACAAATACTCGAACAATTAATTAATAAATACAAACAGATAAGAAAATATGTCAAATATAGTTACTTATTTTACCTCCTTCATCCGCAGGAGCAGACGTGTCCACTCTTGGGCGTTTATTTTTTATTTTTCTGAAGATCCCTCATTTGAATTGAGAATATTACATTCAGTTTTCATTCAATAAGTCTTCTAAGAAAAAAACTCAAGCACATCAAATCTAATAAAATCATAGTATTTTATGCCCAAGGTGGACCAAATCTGTCAAGAATAGTTCAAAATATAGCATAAAAAAGTTTCATCATCCAGTCAATACAAATGCATATATTAAACAATATAACCACAATCATAAACCCTATTTGAAAAATGAGATAGAAAATCCAAAAAAAATTCGAAACACAATACCTTGATTATTTAGATCCACCAAGCGTGATTCAAATCGGCGAACACAGTATGCAAAAACAAGCGAAACAGAAAATCATATTCAAAAAACTGAAATCTCATAATCTCGAAAGACTTTCAATTTTCCCAACAATTAATTTCTTCATCGTCAACAACAATCAGTTGTTCGAAACAGAAAATTAAAGTATTCAAAGCAAAAATCTAAATACCTTTTGTTCAATCGGTTTTTCAATTACATGAAGAGGTCAAAACAATGGAAAAACATCGACATACCCGTTCGATTTCAGCAGATCTTCAAACGCTGCCCCTTTTCGAACAAGTTGCCGGCGATTCTTCAAAAATAGAAACGAAATAACAAAAAAAAATTATCGAACAGCCAGAGTTTGAATCGATTTGTTTGTTGAAAAATCAAAACATCAAACGAAACTCTACTTGTCGTCGAAAAGGCAGAAACTCTACCGATCGTGGTTCTGTTCAGAAATTGTGGGCGACGACTTGTGGGAGACGACGCGGTTAATAGGAGTAAATTACGGACCTTCCGTTTTTTCTAGCTTGTAAAGTTACCCAAAATGCCCTAATTCTAATTAAAATGTATTTTCAAACATGGGAAATGCTAATTAAAAAATGCTGGCAGATTTAATTGGAACCACACGATCCAGCATTTTCTAGGGACTAGATTTAATCTCTATTCTCTATAGATAGGGTCATTCTTTGTTTAACTTGACCATAGAGAGAGAGAGAGAGAGAGAGAGAGAGAAGGGTTCAACGGAGAAGCTAAATATTGTGGAGAATAGAGAATTCGTAAAATAAAAACGAACATATCTATAATTTTAATGAACAGGTCAATGTACCGCATGAACAGCAATTTGCCAAGGGTTCGAATCCTGCTGGTGGCGAGTTTTTCTTTATTTATACTAAATACGACTGTTCATTACTTATGCTGATCTGTTCGTAAAATGAATAGATTTGTTCATAATGAATAAAAAGATAATTCTCTATTGAACTCAACCCTATATATATATATATATATATATATATAGGGTCGCATTCAATGGAGAACACCAATAATCAAAGAACAGAGAACATTGAACATGTGAGTAATTCTCGTTGAACATTAAACGTTCGTACAAATAATTTTATTGAACGTTGAACGGATTTGTATCAGGGGTTTATGGGGTTCGAACTCTGATACAAATCCGTTCAACGTTCAATGAAATTATTTGTACGAACATTTAACGTTCAACGAGAATTACTGACATGTTCAATGTTATCTAGCTATTATTTGAATATTTAGTGTTCTTCATTGAACTCTTCCATATATATATATATATATATATATATATATATAGGGGAGGGCTAGAATAAAAACACTCTTAAGTGTATAAAATATAAATGATTTTCAGCCCTTAAATCATCAAGATCTACGGTTGATTCGTAACCCTGTTGGATGAATTCGTGGTCCTGAGTTCGAATCCCAAAGGTAGCAAAAAATTATTTTTCACAATTCGTAACCATGTTTGATGAATTCGTAACCATGTTGGATAAAATTCGTACATTAAAAAACGTTTATATTTATATTTTAAGAAGTGTTTTTACCGTAGCCCTCCCCTATATATATATATATATATATATATATATATATAACCTACAAATATATGTGTTCATTGTATTACTGATGGGAGGTGTAGAATTTGAAATGGATAGAACTTGGATTATGCTTGATGATAGAAGGCTCACTCAATATGAAGAAGGCGTTCGTCAATTCTTAGATTTTGCATAGTCTTCTAAAAAAATAGGAGAAGCGATTAGATGCCCTTGCAAGTGCAATAATGTTTTGTTTCAGAATCGAAATGATGTTGAAGGTCATATATTTAAATATAGTTTTATCAAATCGTATGTCATATGGGTTCTTCATGGTGGAGAATATAGTGATTCTGATGAAGATGATAGAATGGCCAATGACGAGTTTGGAGAAACTATAGGTGATACCGGTCCCCAAAATTTTGTTGATATACAGAGTATGTTAGAAGACGTTCAATCTTCAACAAGGAGTAATGCTTTTGCTGAGGGGTCTACAAGTAATGAGAATTCTATGCTAAAGTTTGAGTCTAAGACATTCATGAAATTATGGAAAGATGCTGATAAGAAGTTATACCCAGGATGTAAGAGTTTTAGTAAGCTATCATTTTTTGTAACACTGATGCACATTAAGATAATTAGTAGGTGGAGCAACAAATGTTTCTCCATGTTGCTTGAAGTGTTAATAAAGGCACTACCTAATGACGAGTCACTCCCTAGCTCATATTATGAGGCTAAAACAATAATTCAAGGACTTGGATTGGATTATGAGAAGGTTCATGTTTGTGCTAATGATTGTGTATTATTTAGGAAGAAGCATGAAAAAGATGAAGAGTGTCCAAATTGTTTACAACCTCGATATAAGTTTGTTGATGTTACGAAGAATAAGAAAGATGAAAAAATGCTTAAAAAGGTCCTGCAAAAAATTTTATGTTATTTTCCATCAAAACCTTGATTGCAGAAGTTATTTATGTTTTAAAATATTGTAGAAGATATGAGATGTCACAAAGAAAAACAAATTGATGATGGAGTTTTAAGACATCCAGTTGATGCTCAAGAGTAGAAGGACTTTGACAAAAAGTATGAATCTTTCTAACAAGAACCTCGCAATGTTAGACCTGGTTTAGCAAGTGATGGTTTTAATTTGTTTTCAAACATGAGTTTGACTCATAGCATATGGCCAGTGATACTTTTGCCATGAATAAAACCTTCATCCTTGGAAGTGTTTGAAAGCTCCTTTCTTCATTTTGTCAATGCTAATTCCGAGACCAAAATCTCTGGGAAATGATATTGACGTTTTTTCAGAACCACTCATTGATGAATTGAAAGAATTATGGGATCATGGCATTGAAACGTATGATGCATCAACCAATGCTATGTTTACCTAACATGTAGTTGTATTATGGACCATAAATGAGTTTCCAGCATATAGAAATCTATCATGATGGAGTACGAAAGGATATCTAGCATGTCCGGTGTGTAATAAAGACACATGCAATCATAGGTTGTCAAATGAGAAAAAAGTGTGCTATATGGGTAACCGTCGTTACTTATCTCATAATCATAAGTGTCGAAGCAATAGAATTGCTTTTGATGGAAATTAGGAAACTAGAGATAAAAACCAGGGGGCTTAGCCCACTGGCCACCGGGTCCTCACTTAAGTGAAGTGACCCGGGTTCGATCCCTCTTGGGAGCGAATTGGAGATTGGAGATATAAGGTGGATTTGGTGAATGGAGAGATAAGGTGGTACTTGGAGTGGATGGGAACTAATTACTAACATCTAACATGACTTTGCCCGATCAAAAAAAAAAAAAAAAAAAAAAAAAAAAAGGAAACTAGAGATAAACCAATTCCTTTGGATGGAGAGGGTGTGGCACAACAGTTGCTTAAAATTCATTCAATTACTAGGTATGATCACAACAAAAGAAGAGAAAACGTGAAGTGGATTTGAATTGGAAAAAACCTAGTATCTTTTTTGAGTTACCATATTGGAAAACTCTAAACTTACAACATAACCTAGACGTTATGCACATTGAAAAGAATGTGTGCGACAATATCATATGCACGTTTTTAGACACGCGGGGGAAGACAAAAGATAATATTAATGCTAGATTTGACTTGTGATAACACTCATGTTTCCATGGTTTTTAGTGTTCATTTGATGTTAATTTTATAGGGAATTGAGTGTTGGATGATTGTTTTGTGCTTAAATTGCTTTATCTTGTGAAACATGATTCTTACTCGAAATTTTGTGGAATTTTTAAGCTTATTTAGTTCGAATTTGGAAAATTTTTATGAAATAAAAGTTGTAGATCATCTTGATACGAGTTTGTGAGCGCAAACGGATCATAAATTGGAGTTCGGATGAGAAAGTTATGACCAAAACAAGAAAGTCGAGCGTAGCAGCGAAACGGCGGCGACCCCGCGACGACCGCTGCCTGTAGAAGAATTTTTGTGAAGACGGCGGCGACCGGGCAGTGACCGATGGGCAGACCGCCGAGTTTTCGGCTCCAGCGGCGACCTCACGGTGAACACCGCCCGATAGCCGCCAGACCGTCGTGCGTCCGTGTTTTTGCATTTTTTATGCGTTTTCAAGTTGTTTTCGAGCTCAAACTCTGTATTTTACCCTGGTACTATATATAGGTCTTCTTTTTGAAGGAATATTAAACTGAATTAATGCTCCGTTTGCCCGATGATCGTTTCTTGGATTATTATTAATTCATCATACAACGATTAAATCCTAACATGCTCCTATGAATTTAACATCTGCACATAGGTGTTAGGAAAACTTACTTGAGAATCGGATGCACAAGCTCTTGATGATCACGTCGAAAGAATCTGACTCCAGCTCTGATCTTCTCGACTGTATCCCGCTCAATTCCCAACGTTGGATAGACAACGAGCTATGGAAATTCCCAAGACAGAATGACCACTCACGTTTCCTGCGCCTCTCTCTGCTCTCAAAAACCCTAATTTTATCAGTGTATTTTTCTGAGAGCTGACAGCTGTATTTAATAATACAGAAAACTGAGAGGGGGCGCCAGTTTGTAGGTGAGGGCCAAAAATCTGCCCTACTTGGGCAAGGAGACATTGGGCCAGCCCAGGGACCAGATACAAGGAATAAAGATGGGCCTCAAATAAATTAATTTATCTATGGTCAGCCCAGACCATAATTAATTTATAAATATCAGTTCATTCCACTAGAGAACCGATACTGACTTACCCCTTTATTGCCGGTGATGAGTCGGGGCTTGTATTTAGACTTATTAAATCTCCGTATTTAAAATATCCGACATCCATTAATTAATTAGAGCTCTGACAGCTTAAATTAATTAATCTCTTAATAATTCCTTAAGCAGTACCACTCAAACTTTATTATTACGCCTGAACTTAATCAACCTGCAGGGTTTAGCGTAATAAACCTTATTGAGCTCCTTAAGGGGATGTCATTATCCTATACCGGATACGGGTACTAATACAGATAATCAAATATCATATATTAACCGCTATCACCCAAGATACAGAGTACTCGAGTTAGTATATAACTTTCACCCATAGTAAGTCAAAGTGATATACGAATTAATATATATATCTGAATACTTATTAGTATTAAGATTTATAAGTCACCGAGATCTTGATTCTTCACTTAAGTCAGATAGAAGAATACATCTCAAACTGTGGTCCTATCAATACGTAATGACGTACCAGTATAGACAAGTAGCCAAGACAAACTACTTCCATCTATACTGCAGCCTAAACCAATAACTTGTCCTAGAGTTATTTCGGCTGTGATCATATTATATCTCTTAAGGTTATTCCAATTATATGGTCTTCTGTGATCTACAACACACCATATAATCTACTTATACAGAGATAAAGAACATATATATGCAATCATGAACACAATCAGATAGGAGATAAGAATAGTGAAAACAGGAATCATTGTATACAAGCATAAAGTTCTTGCTTTCAGTATACAAATCCAACACTTTTGACATATTCAGGGTTCCAAACTTTATTTAGAGTTCCCAACTTTATCTTTCAGTTCCCGGTCAGCTTTAGTTTTTCAGTTTTATAGCTTTAGATTTTTATTGTTTTCCAATTTTTAGAGCTTGGATTGGATTTCCACAGGATTGAAGATTCAAGATCATTCTTTCAGTTTTTATACAATACAGTTTTTACAATTGCGTTCTTTATGATTATGTTTATGTTTTATTTTATTATGTCTGGTTAGTTTTCTTATCTGATTCTAGGGTTTGTAAATAGTTAATTAGATTCATGTGATTTATTTGTTAGTACCTATTTACCTTCCAGTTTATGATTCATAATTCCTGATGCTTGAATTCGTGTGAATTATCTGATCAATAGTTTGCATGTGTAGTTATTCAGCTTGAGATCCAACGGAGATAGCTGTTTAACGGATTCAGGAATGTGTGATATGATCTTAACCTTGAGACCCAACGGAGATAGGTGGATCATATGGAGCTATCTTCGATCGTTTCTGCTCTAGCGAGAGTGATTGATTAATTAAGTGATCTCTCATCATAACTGGATTAAATTGGTTAATAGGATTAATAGATTTGTCATGTGAATTTAATTAATGAATTACTACCTTAGGATCAGTTGTCTTTATTATTTGATTTTTCTACGTGAATTTTATTTGCTGCTGTTTGAATTTAGTGTTAATCAAACCTTCTTTATATTTGTTTACCTGTCTACTGTTATAGTTTGTTTAGGAGATAGCTAGAGTTATTTCGTTGTTTCAGTCCCTGAGGATACGATACTCGATTTCTACATATATGCTACAACTACACCGTGTTAGTTGAGGTTTAGTTGCTAAATAAATTAGTGATCAACTTTTTGGACTTGCAGCAAATGGGTATAAGGCATGAATTACATCCAAAGTTAAAAGGAAATTTGGATATGGTTCATCTAGCATGCTATTCATTGACTATGAATGAGAAAAGAAAGTTGTGTTCATTCTTAGACTTAGTAAACTATCCAGATGTGTATGCTTCGAGTTTGTCAAAATATGTTAACGCTTCGACAAATCATATCACAGGACTGAAAACCCATGATTGTCATGTGATTTTATATAGCAATTATTGTTGATCTATGTGCGTGGTTTGTTAAATAGCAGTGTGTATGAAGCGTTACATGAAATCAACAATTTTTCAGACAAATATGCTTGAGAACATTGAAAAGAATGGATTTAGATAGTATTAAAGATCAAATGACGATGACCTTATGCAAGCTGGAGATGATTTTTCCTCCAAACTTTTTTGATATCATGATGCATCTACCAATCCATGTTGTCTGAAAGGCAATTTTAGGGGAACTAGTTTAATATCGATGGATGTATCCTATTGAGAGGTTAGAAGCTACATTTTAATTTACATTATATTTTAAACACATGATGAAAATATTATTTATTTTACTTATTTTTATAACATTTGTTTTAGGTACTTAAATAGATTGAAGCAATATATAACTAACAGAGCACATCCGGAACGATCAATGGCAGAAGGCTATAATGCTGAAAAATGCATGACATTTTATTCTATGTATATGAATGATATTGAGACACAATTCAACAAAGTGGAGCGTAATTATAAATAACGCAAAGATATGGCACAAAACAACTTGTTTGTTTTTTCTGAACCACTCGTATCTTAGGAAAAGGTGTATATGACTATTTTGATGATATATCACTGAAGCAGACACACAACTATATTTTTTAAAGAATTGCGATGAAGTGATGAAGTTTATTAGGTATGTACTGATGATGATGAGTAAAATATGTAGAAGTCAGATCAACCCAGTCGTGAGGATTCCAGCCCTGACACCGAAAGAGAAGAAAAGACTCCGGACAATATCCCTCTCGAAGATCCCGCATAATGCAAGCCTTTGAAACAGAGCAGAAGAACTTCACTGAGGGAAAGTTCCAGAGCTGGAATAACGAGATGAGCATAACACAGATCGGGTGGCAAAGTTGGAGTAGGACAGGGAAGAGATACCTCGCTTCACCGGACTAGGCTGACACTTCTATTGAGGAAAATCCAGAGCTGGAGAATCTCTATGCTGGATTAGGACCGAGGGCGTACGAACCACTGACAACTTTTGCGAGAGAATATTCCTAGCCGACTCGGAGTTCGTACAGGATATAGAATGACTTATTTGTCCTCCTTGTAAACCTCTATAAATAAGAAACTCACTTGTCGTTGTAAAGACACACTATCAGAAATACAATACTCTTTTCATTGCTTACACTATTTCATTCAAATCTACCGACACTTTGCTCACCACATGTGAATGATTTTAAATTAGCATGCGTAATAAATGAACTCATCATGTACCTTATTCATTTATTTTTTAGTATTCATTATCATATGTAAATTGTTAGATACTCCAAATAATAAAAGAAAATTTTAGAAGAGAGATTTAATTGAAATTTTGAGCACGTGAAAACAAGTATTATGTGTAATATTTATAGTGAGCATAAGCAGATGCTGATACAAAATAGATGTATTGATGTGGAGAAGGAAGGAGCATGATGAAACTTTTACAAAATGGTTCGACCAACGAGTAAGTTTAATTAATATTTCTCTTGTTATTTATTGTCTCATCATCTAATTTTTGTTCTCTATTAGATCACATTGGCATCAAATGACGAAAAAAAGCAATTTCATGAGGATTTAGTACACTTGGCTAGTCCTTCGGATAAAAGAGTAACTCATTGTGAGGGTTGTACAGTGAATGAGTTGCGGTTTATTCTGATTTGAGAAAGAAAAAAAATCTCAAAGTAGTGTGAAAGTTGATGATGCATAGGATTTCAAAAATACCATGATGTGCTGCTGGATATAGTTCAGTTGGACTATCTATATACTCCCTCCGTCTCACAAAAACATGAACGTTTTTCCATTTTGGGGTGTCTCACAAAAACATGAACATTTCCATTTTAGTACATCATGGCCCACCACTACTTTTCCTTAATTAATTCATTACTCTCACAACACCTTTTAAAGTGGGACCCATTTTCCACTTACTTTAACTCTCAACTAACATTTCTTAAAACCCGTGCATTTCTCTGTGTTCATGTTTTTATGAGACGGAGGGAGTATTATATAAAGAACCAGTTTAACAGCATCCAATTTACTGTCATTTTTCTAACGGAATATTCTTAAATATTAACGGCTGTTATCAGTTATTCTGCCACATCCCACGAAACCTATAATATTTTCTCTCTCCCACGATTTTCTCTGTTTAATTGATATCAAACTTTCTCCCGTCTCCATATTCATTTTTTATCTCTACTTTGAAATCTACTCCAATTCTTTAGAAACCGAATTACAAAAAAGAAATCATCAAAACTTCATAACCCTTTTTCCTCACCCTTATCTCATCCTCTTATTCCACCACTGCCTCGATTCACCCCGTCTAACTCTGCTCGATGTTTGCTTGTCAAAGTATAATGAAAACTCAGCCACCATTCGCCGAGATTAGGGAGAGGGAAGACTAGAATCAGGCGAAGATGTGAGTATCAGATGAGAGGGAGTTGTCAGGTCACGGGTTTGTTGTTGTCGACGGTGGGTTGGTGGCTGCAACATTGATTTTCAGCAGCAACTAATAGCCAGAAATTTAGAAGTGAATGGGAAAAAATATGAGAGAATGGTTATTTGTTCAACGCGATTGAGAGAAAAAGAGAAACAGATAGATATATGAGAAAAGAGATTTCTCCCCCACCTATTATCAGCAACCTCATTGCAAAAGAATATACCCAAACTTCGAACCCTTTTCCTCACCCAATTCTCCTCTTTTGCCAATTCTACCACCACATGGGTGACCCGTTCTCTGACGGAGACTCATCTGTCATTTGGTCATCAAAATCTAATGGAGATGCAATCGCCGCCTTTGCCACACCGCCTCGAACTAACGTCGCCCAAAACTTAGGCTGGCCTACGGCCTCGCGCCACCTCCAAAGCGCAAGAGCAAACCTAGCAAGTTTTTTCTTCTCTCTATTCCTATTTCTTTTTTCTATTTCTTATTCAGCAGACTTGAATTTTTTTTTCTTTTTTTTTCTTATTGATTATCAGCCTGGAGCAATTTTATTTCTCATAAATGGCGATGGTTCCTGGGCAACTGATATGGGAGATCGCAAGAAGACCAATTCGCTTCTGGTGAAGCAATTCGGGAATGGAACCACGAGTGTGAATTCAGCAAGGAGCCTAAGACCATGAATAACGGCGCCCTCCTCCACCAAGTGGTCGACCGCCACATAGACATTAGCAATTAAAAAAAAAGAAAAAGTTTTGCTTCAATTTTGGAAGAGACCGACCTCGATCTCCAGCCGATGGAGATGAGACCGCCTGGTCTCTCTACTTTTTTGTCCACATGTCACCATTTTATTGGTGATAAATTTAATTTAAATAGTAGTATGATATTTATATATAGTATGATATTTATATATATATATATATATAAATATTTATATAACTTTTTTTTCTCTATAAATAGGCTAGACATTTGTAATATTTTTTCACACTTCAAAATCCTCTCTTCTCCCATTTTTATCAATTTCTCAATGGACCCAAGAAATTTCTTCTCAAATTCTCCAAATATGATGAACTCTCAAAATTATTCTCAAGATTATTATCCTAATCTTGATAATATTCATATCCAAGATTTTGAAAACAATTCCAACCCCCAGTTTCCAAATAATCTCACTCATGAAAATGTCCAACCTACAGACACAAACAATTCAGGTGGTCCAAAAGAATGGACAGATCAAGAAGACTTGGCGCTAATGTATGCTTGGTGTAACGCTAGCTCGAATCCAATTGTTGGCACTAATCAAAATGGTGGTACGTTTTGGAAACAAATTTCAGAAATGTATGAAGAAGCTCGAGCCGACCACTCCCGGTTAATGGGCGAAAAAAGAAGCATTGAATCGCTGAGAAATCGTTACAAGAGGCTGAATACAAACGTAACCAAGTGGGTGGCTGTCTACAAAGAAGCATATGATCGAAAAAGTAGTGGCATGTCTGATGCAGACGTTGAGAAGGAAGCTCAAAAACTTCATGGGAAAAGTAAGTTTACACACCTAGAGGTTTTTGAAAAATTCATGCGTCATCATCCAAAGTGGGAACTGAAATTGGGTGTTGTACGTCATCGTACTCGTGCAGTTGAGTATGATGATGATGTTGGTGTTGAAGATGATCGTGGCAGCTCAAAAAAATCTAGAACCACCGAAGAACCTGAAGATCCAAACGACTCCACCTCAGAAACTCATGTTAGTGAAACTTCAACAATTCGTCGCCCTGCAGGTAGAGAAAAGGCGAAAGAAAAAAGGAAAGGAAAAGCCACTGTGTCACAACATTCAGCTATCCCTGATGAATACACTGCCGAACTTCAAGCAATGAGAATCACACGTGAGAAAGAAGTGGAAGCAATTAATAGGATGGGTGATATGAGGATGCAATCAAATTTGATGGTGTCAAAAATGAATATACTCAACACTTTGATGGGTAAAAGCAACTTGTCTCCTGAAGAAGAATCTCTAAAATATCGTCTTATGGCAGAACTGTTCCCATGATAATCTTAGTTATGATGGTTGTAATTTGTTGTGTGATTTTATTTCATGTAATTCCAGTATTAACTAATTCAGCAATTAGTGTGAGTTCAGTTTATGTAATTTGAGTATTATGTAATTCCAGTATTATGCAATTCCTTGCATGTGACCTACTTTATTAATTGGGGATTGCAGAGATAAGGTCTCATGCATGCCACCTGCATGATAAGACAATTGTGTGCAGAGATAAAGTAGTGTGCATGTGATTCGCAGGGTAAAAGACAATTTGTGCAGAGATAAAGTAGTGTGCATGTGATTCGCAGGGTAAAAGACAATTTGTGCAGAGATAATGTGACATGCATGATAGTGTGAGGATGCATAGCTTTACTTTTTAATCTATTTATACATTTCAATTACATCAATACAACCAACACTTCCAAAATGTCGTCAAATAACAACTTTGATGATAGTTCAAGTTCAACCTTTGATCCTTTCGACTTCACCGAATTTGATGAATGGCATGAACGCCTTACATTACGAAATCGAACACTTGACTCCATGATAGAGGATGTTGCTTTCAGCATTCCAACTCTATCCCTACAACCTACAAACCACACAAATAGAGCCCGACGACGATTCATTGAACGACAACGTGAGAAGGGCCATGAAGGTGTGTTCGAGCAATACTTTTCTGACGAACCGATCTACACTCCAGAAGTTTTTCGAACCAGATTTCGCATGCGAAAGCCATTATTCGAACGGATAATGAGCAAACTCGTTGCTACCGACCAATTTTTTCAACAAAATCGTGATGCGGCTGGTCGTTTAGGTATGTCTTCGATTCAAAAATGTACTGCAGCTATGAGAGTCTTGGCATACGGGACCGGAGCAGATTTGCATGACGAATACCTCCGAATGAGTGCACAAACCATAAGACGATCAGTTGAAAAATTCGTTGAAGGTGTAATTAACAACTTCGGAGATGAATACCTCAGAAAGCCAAATGAAGAAGACCTATCATATTTGCTGCATGTCGGTGAACAACGAGGTTTTCCAGGTATGTTGGGCAGTATTGATTGCATGCATTGGGAATGGAAAAATTGCCCTACTGCATGGGCAGGGCAATATGCAGGAAGAAATGGTAAGGCGACAATCATTTTGGAAGCAGTTGCATCTCAAGATTTATGGATCTGGCATGCATTTTTTGGAACTCCGGGTTCCAGAAATGATATCAACGTGCTTGAACAATCTCCTGTGTTCAAGGACATCTTGGAAGGTCGAGCACCGGAAGTTAGTTATGTTGTAAATGGTCACGAGAAGAATATGGGATATTATCTTACTGATGGCATATATCCCCAATGGGCAGTATTTGTCAAATCTATTAATGGTCCACAGATTAGGAAGCACCAACTGTTTGCCCAACATCAAGAGGCTGCTCGAAAAGATGTTGAAAGGGCATTTGGTGTTTTACAGGCTCGTTTCCATTTTATCAAAAGACCATGTCTTATGTGGGATCGTGATATGATGGGAAAAGTGATGTTAGCTTGCATCATTATGCACAATATGATAGTGGAAGATGAGAGGCACACTTACCTTAATTATTGTGATCCTGCAGAATTTATGGAAGCTAGAAGATTTAGTAATCAGAGTGGAGATGTGGAAGAAAATGAAGATCCAAATTTTGAGTTCTCTACAGAACGGATTGCAAGTCTCTCTAGCTATATGAGAAATAGATCACAAGTTCGTAACAGAGAAGCTCACAATGCTTTAAAAAATGACTTGATCGAGCATATTTGGCAGAAGTTTGGCCGTGAAAATTGAATGTATAATTTTTCTGTGTCTGTTAGTATCAACAGTTTGTTTGTAATATTGCAATGCTATTATTGTAATTTATATTTTTAATTTAGTTTGTGTAATTTTTGTATTGCCTTTTAATTTCATAGTTATTACTCGATTTTTAGTTTTAAAATTTTTATAATTTCTTGTTTTAATCATAATTTTATATATTATTTTTAACAAAAATAATTATTAATGATTAAAAATTATAATAAAAATAATTATAGATAACATTGTGGTTGGGTGGTTGGATGGTCATGGATAAATCATTCAAAATAGATGTGGTTGGGTTGGATGAAAATTGATGATGTGGAAGAGAGAGAAATTAATTAAATATTAAAGAGGTTGGATGGTTGGGTGGTTGGAATGGTTGCTGTTATTTATGGTCTAACAATCTCTATAACTTGCACTTCTACAAGCACTCTGGTCTGTTTCTCATTTTTTGCCTCTGTAACATGATTTCATTTTATCATTGCTGGAAAAAATATGTCTATAAATATGACCTGTGAAATTTTATAAGTGTTCTTTTACGATTTGAGGGTGTTTTAAATAATTTGGCCTAATTTGGCTTCATTTCCCATTAATTATTTTACAAGATTTCCTGGATTTGTTAATGTTCAGATGATTTAATGTTACCATTTAAACTAAGGTTGATACTAAAACATACTGCTCTGAAAAGAGTAATACTTTTTAGGTTCTAAGAATAAAATTTAAAGAGTTGATTTTAAATTTAAGATAATGAAGTTAATGTTTAGTATGTTTTCCATTCATTTTCTTGGGTGGTGTGGTTCTTAAATATTTGAAATTGAAATGAAAAGCACTAAAATGTGCTCATATGTGGGTTAGTAAGCAGTAACATTTGATGTTTAGAATGAAGAAATAGAACTTTCATTAGTAATTTTATGTTTTCATACCTTGATTGAGGGATAAATAAAGGCTATTCATCTAATGAAACCCCAAGTATGTTAAACTTCATTCAAGGCTTTTTTTTTTATCTTAACATATAATGAAGATTGTGGATCCTCTCCCCCCCCCCCCCCAAAAAAAATGATTTGAGTGGTTTTCATCTTATTAGTTGTATGAATTCACTGTAGTTTATTTGAAAGTATTAAGTTTATGATGTATATATTTGTTGATTATGAATTACTTTATATTGTTGGACTGATTATTCGCTGCAATGATATGCCCAAATTATCTAAACTAATATTTGCTACCTATTGTTTTTGTATCTTATAAACGATGAATGCAGACAATTAATTGATATTGATTTAAATGGATCTCCAATAACTAGAGTGTCAAAGCCCTATGTAGAAAGACCACAAGAATTAACCAGATGCATGGCATGGCGTATCTCTGCCATGTGTAAGCAGATTCATAACCAAGTACAGAGAAGGTTTAGTCATTTCCCGTCCGTACATTTATTTATTTTTGTTTTGATTTTCAGGGCATGAGATTTATGCTTATTGATTTTTTAGGTCTCGATGCTACACCAAGGAAGAAGGCAACATCTACCTCTACTTAAAGTTGATAACATATTTGCCCGTACTTATCTTGATTGCGATCTTGGGAGTGACAGAGGCAATTCAATTTTTGGGATTTTCGTTTTAACATTTTTATCCAAATAATTGTTAAATTTTGTTGCTTCTTCTCACAAGTATTTTGATACATATGGATCAAAGACCCAGTTCTTCCTCTCGATATTGAATACTCGATTTCTCTCTCTGCTATGATTGGCATGAAGCAAGAGAAACAAGTTATTGATGTTTTGATTTTTGGGTTCCATTATTTTTATTTATTTTATGAATTATTCTTTGATTGTTCAGATAAATCGTGACACCTCAATTTTCTATTGTAATTATGAATTTTTCTTTCTGACCTTTTTGTTTCTATTTATAGTTGGATAGCAACAATGTAGCATATTTTGACGCTCCACATTGCTACTAAAGTTATAAAAGGTAAGTATATTTCAAGTATTTTCTTACTTATTGACTATATATATATATTATATGTTATGTAGTGGCTTTGAGAGTTTATGTAGGATCTCATTATTGAAATAGTTCAATATGATTTTGAATATAGAATTAAGTGCTAAGTGATGATGAGATTCATGTGGTTCTTGCTATAGAATTATAGAACTTTTTATTTCAAATTTTCGATGTGTAGAACCAAATGGATAAAGTAATAGGTGCTCTAATGTTATAGAATTAATAGATTTTTAAATCATTCTTTCAGTTGTATATTTTATTAATTTTTTTTTCTACTTTATGAATTTAGGATTGTTTTTTTTAAGAAATGAATTTACGGTTATTGATATATGTATTTCTTGATGCTATTGAGATTATTTTGAATTATGATTGAAAACAATTTTAAGACAATTTATTTTTCACTCACAGTTGAATTAGTTTGTGATCTTGGTGACTTTGTTTATGGTCTCCCCCTATATTGTACAATCATTTTATGTAGGTAAGATCTATGCAAAAGGATAGATATAAATGGTTATAGGAATGCAGAAGAAAATACATTGGAGAAACTTGAAGATGAGAGTTGAAGCATATGGAAAAAGAGATAAAACCATGATTTACTACATGTTGAGTAATTTAAGAAATGAGTTACATAAGAATATTACTTTTTGTTCAGATTGTGTTTACATTGTAATATGCTCACTTTGCATAGAGGTTATGGGCACAACTTTAAAATATATATATAGCAGATGGAAAAAGAGATAAAGCCATGATTTTTGAATTTTGATACATAACAAATACTCATTTCCATGTATACTTATTTTTTAATATTGATAAATTTATATTTTATACTCTTCACCAATTAAAAAGAATTAAGTGGTATTAAACTATTGAATATACAAAGTTGATTAATTATATATTTTGAGATTTAGGATCTTTATTATATATTTTGTTTATATTTAATATTTATATTTGTTTTTAAAATCTTTTTAAAATTTTTATTAAAATGTTATTCAATTTTGATGTTCGTCGCGCATCGCGCGGGTGGATGTACTAGTTTGGAAAATAATCGAGTTACGTTGTTTAAGTGTGATTGGTATGAAGGCAAGTCGGTGCAAAATGACAAATACAATTATACAAGTATGAACTTATTAAAACCATGGAAGACCAAAGAACCATATGTGTTGGGAACCAAAGCAGAACAAGTTTATTATGTTAATGACATCAAAACTAGACAATGATTAGAAATGTGTTATCCTAGCACAAGCGCACAATATGCGGAATGTGGTTGAGAATAAGGAGGACGAGTATATAGTGATTAATGAGTCTTATCAGCAAAATGAATCACATTCTACAGTCGACATGATTCAGCATCCTATTGATTTTGTTGAATGGTGTCGAATTGATGTCTCGGGATCGACTATGTCCACAAAAATAATAACACCAAGAACAGAGCATCCTTAAGAAGAAGAAGGAGAAGAAGAACAATAAGAAGATGGCGTTGAGGAGGAGAAAGAGGATAAGAAGTCCGAATAAAATAGCAAAGACGATTTGTGATGATTTCTAATTCTATTTTAATATATTTCTTGTTATAAGAATTATTTAATTTGTAATTTTTGAATTTTATCAGGTATTACTCATTGGGTTTGATACGAGTATAGCTAGTAAAGTCACTTTTTAATTGAGTTTAGGGCGAGGATATGCAGAAATCTTATAACGACGTAGACTTTGAAAAGTTCTTAATGAATGATTACTCGAAGCGTGGTCTTAATAAACAAATCCTGCTACATTAAACAAGTCTGAATCTTATTTCATAATAAGTGTGATTACGTCTTCTAAGCAATAATCTTCGAAAAATTGTGAACCAAAGTGTGATATTAGCATCAATCCATTGCAGATGCTTTTTTTTTTGTTATAAATGTGATCACGTTTAACCTGCAGTAGTTTGGTTGAAGAATATAATACAAACTAATTCATATTAAAATATAAACTAATTCGTATAATATCATCACATTTGTTTATATTTATAATATCATTGATTTTTGTGACATATAGTGACAATACATCTCACCATCAATTAAATTTGTCATATGTATTTTTTTGTGACTAGTGAAACGATTGTCACAACTTAACAAAGAAATTTAGTGAATGATTCTAATTTTAATGCCT
Organism: Salvia miltiorrhiza; assembly: GCF_028751815.1. Classification (NCBI taxonomy): domain Eukaryota; kingdom Viridiplantae; phylum Streptophyta; class Magnoliopsida; order Lamiales; family Lamiaceae; genus Salvia; species Salvia miltiorrhiza. The sequence continues at coordinate 37,391,766 of NC_080394.1, read as the reverse complement.
ACATTTTACGGCTGCCACAATAAAAGAGAACTTTGTAATTTTTCAATATCAATATCGGTTAGAAAGATTTGACTAATTAATAGAATTTTACTTTCCATATCTAATCAAATCAAATCTTTGACCATTTAAAAATCCATCCTAAAAATCTAACATAAACGTTAATTAAAACAATTCTGTTATCAATTACGCACTTGTGAAATTCGTAACATCATTAATTATAATTCGTGACTACATTAAAAAAATTTCAGGTTACAATATTACTTTCAGTTCGAGCGTAAATTAAATTCGCAAAGTATTAAATATAATTCGTAAAAAAGTACTTTCAATTCGTAATATAGAATAAAATTTTCTATGTTACATGAAAATATAATTCATAACAAAAGTACTTCCAATTTGTAACGATGCCCGAAATATATGATTCTAAGGGCACGATTCAGAAAAAAAAAATGTTGTTTTAGATGAGAAAATAATATTTATTCGTCTGTGAATTCATCTTTCTGAATATACCAAAAAAATCTAGTATTTTAGTTTTATGAATCAAACATGAAAAATCTAAACACTACAAAAAAACATATCGGACACCGACGGAATTACCGACGGAAAATAATCCGTTGGTAATCACCGACGGAACAACGACGGAATTTCGACGAAGATATTTTCCAAATTTTACCGACGGAATAGCGACGGAATTATTAGCGACGGAAAATAATCCGTCGTTAAATATTATTCATTATTTTTCATTTATTTTATTATCATTTTTTAAATTTACCGACGGAAATAGCGACGGAATTATTAGCGACGGCAAAATAATCTGTCGTTAAATATTATTTATTATTTTTCGTTCATTTTTTATCATTTTTTTTAAATTTACCGACGGAATTATTCCATCGCTAAATATGATTTATTTATTTATTTATTTATTTTTTAAATCTATATTTTTATTATTTTTCGTAAAAAAATAGCGACGGAAAATATTCCGTCGCTAAATATAATTTATTTATTTATTTTAATTTTTAAATTTTTTTTGTTATTTTTATTTTTTTAAAAATATTATTAATTTTTTTTAATTAATATTCTAATTTATTCTTATTTTTAAATTATTGAGAATATTTTAAATTTATTGTTATTTTCAACAATAATATATATATTTTTTAACTAACTATAATATTAATATTTTTTTATTTTAAATTCGATCGTATATTTAGCGTCATTCTTTCGTCGGCACCACAAGTCTTAGATATGACTTCAGCATATTCTAAGGTCATGAATAAATGATATTGTATATTAAAATAGAGTTTAAATGAATTAATAGGTGATAGTTATATCAATAATACACGTGTTCTGTACTGGTGACCACTCAAAAAGAACTTCAAGGTTAAGCTCTCTTGAATTAGAGCACAACTAAGATGGGTGACCCACTGGGAAGTTCGTCTTAACGTATGCAATTAAGTTCAAAATACATTAGAAATACCAAAATACTTGTGGAGAATAAAGCTAGATTGATATTAAAAAAAAAATTATTTTTTTTATTATTTTTCGAAAAAAAATAGCGACGGAATTTCCGTCGCTATTGACTGACGACGTCTTCGTCGTCGTTTTTCCGCCGACGGTCGCACCGTCGTTATTTCCGTCGGTAACTTAGCGACGGACTTAAATTCCGTCGGTATTCGATTTAGCGACCGGTTTTACAGCGACAGACGGCCTCCGTCGGCCTTCCGTCGGTGATTGAAAATAGCGACGGAAAATTGGGGATTAGCGACGGAAAATTCCGTCGCTAATCGCCCAGTTTCTTGTAGTGAAATTTCCTAATTAATGGACGCAAATCTTGGAACTGAATGGTTGGAGACGGAAAGGTCAAACTTTCAATTCCTATTATATCCTTCATGAAAAAACGTATGAATTGTGAGTATAAGTGTTACGAATTTCGTCAAGTGAGCATAATCTAAACTGGACCATTAATTCACTCTAGATCTATAGTCAATTATTGTTCTTATTTTAAACACTTAAAATTATTTTCATGGTATGTATATATATCCTCCAAATCTAATAGTCCCTCCGTCCCATAAAAACACGCATAGTATGAGACGACACTGATTTTAAAAAATCCTGTAAAATGTAGTGTGAGTGGAGAAAGGATCACATGCATATTGATTGTGATGTTTAGTGAAATAATTATCACTATAAATAGACTATGTGTGTTTTTATGGAATGGAGGGAATATGTAATTTGAACGAGATTAATCATACAACGTACAAAAGAATTGACACTATTTACTTTTCTTTGATGGCCGAGTGACATTATTTCTATATTAATAACCTATTCTTATACTACTAGTTCATGCGAATTGAAGGCCAAGGAGTACAACACAAACAAGGTAAATAAATTGATGAATCAAGCGAATTTACAGTATTCTACTCGATATTTGTCGAAGAATTGTGAGCATATCATAGTTCATCATTTGCAGATTCTGACGAAGTAGCCAAATCGTTGCATCGAGGCGACGTGATCAAGCTCTCGAACCATATCTCATCGGCGGTGACGGTGTTCGTTTCGTTGTTGCGGTGCCACGACCAGTGGGCGTGGGTGTTGTTCAACACCCTCAGCCGCCCATGCCCGAAGCTTGGCTCGCGATATATTGAGATTGAAGGGCTAGGGTTCTCGAACCTTCATGACATCAAAATAAACAATAAATTAAATTATTAATTAATGTTCATTTCTCAAACCAAAGTTTGTAGATGAAATTGAAGGGCACTTACGTCGTTGCGAGTCCTTCTCTGTTTCCTCCATCACCAATAGTGACATGAACTGGACCACACTGATCAGCCTTGTTATCATAAACCCTAGTCTGAAAATCAAGTTAATTGCTAAGTTTAGCTCTAACATCCACATAACATATATATAGTAGAATATTAATACTCCTTCGTCCACGAAATTTATGCCACATTGCTTTTGGCACGAGTTTTAATAAAATGTGAGTGAAGTTGGTGTGAACCTTACTATTAAAAATGAACGTGACATATTTTTTGTGGACGAACGAAAAAGAAAATTGTAGCATAAATTTCGTGAGAGAAGGGAGTAATATATACTCACAAATCTTTCGTATGCGTGAACGTGCCCAGCAAAGACCACATCGACTCGCGCCTTGTACAAAATATCTTCCATGGCTACCCTCATAGTTTCGGCCTCACCTTTATGGGCAGAATTGGTATTGTACCAGGGCGCGTGGATCAAGGCAAAGATCCAAGGGGTTTTGGCCCTATCGACGCTTGCCAAGTCAGCCAGAAGCCACGCGTACTGATCCGAGTCAGCATCAAAGTCGGTGTAGGAGGCAAGCATGAGGACGTGGGCCCCTGCGACGTCAAAGGAATAGTACAAGTTGGATTGGGAGTTGGCCTCTTGGTAAGGCATGAGCCATCTAGCGTTGTAGGCTTTGAAGCCGTGAGGGTATATGATGGGGAATGTTTCGATCTCGTGGTTTCCTGCCGTGACCATCCACGGCCTACCACTCGCGTACGGCTCCACCAGCCTCCCGAATGAGTCCCACAGCGGCTGCTGGGTGTCCGCGTAAGACAAGTCTCCCGGTACGAGGAATACGTCGTAGTCCCTACTGCCCAAGTGGGCTAAGGTTGATTCTGTCCATTCTGTTTGCCCCAGGTCACCTGTCCAATTAATATTACCACACACATCTATTCATTCCTCCCAAAACATATAGTATAAGAAAATTAATAAAATAAAAATCTCTTTATTCTCTCCCTTCTCTTCCATCTAAGAATAAAATAAAAATATATTTTTAGCAAGTTTTCCACTCACAATAAAGTGAGATATTTACTTCATTCACAACACATTCAACTATTTTATTAAAATCTATATCATTTAAAAATGAATGCTTTTTACAAAATTTAAGAATCTACCAATTTTTTTGTTTATGGAAACTAAAATTTTATAAATACTAAAAATAATTGTATACCCTAACTTAGGGTTGTATACAAATCAAATAATTTTGTTCGATTTGGTATTCGTGTTCGAATTTTGATATTCATATTCGAAAATTTACGAATCGAATCCAAATACAAATAATATTTTTTATTCGATTAGTTACCAAATACAAATTGAAAATTTTGATATTTGATTCGATATTCGTAAGTATTAGATTCGATTAAATATTTATAATATATATATATATATGCAATATTTTATTTATAACTATCTAATCTAATTATAATTGCATAGAGATAATTAATTAATGAAAGAAATGTATAACAACAACCAACCTAAACCTTATTATTAAATAGATAAGCTAATAAATTATAATTAAATGAATTAAACAAAAAACAAAAATGATTAAAACTAAATCTTAATATCTCTAAGCCCTAAATTCAAGAGCAAGCGCCCACCTTTCTTTCACTTTTATGTCTTTAGGTTGAATATAAAATCTTACATTGTTTAGAATATTATTTAAGATATTTTTTTTATAAAATTTTGAATTGAATCGAATATTCGAATCAAATACGAATCGTTCGAATATTAATTCGAATCGAATACGAATCAGATTTATTATTCGAAAGGTATTGATTCAAATCTTGAATAATTTCATGAATACAAATCGAATACAATGATATTCGCTTCGATTCGATTCGTCCTAAGTGAGTATAATGAGCACTGACTAATTAATAATGGAATGTCACGTTAAAGCCCGAGAATTGAAGGAGAAAAAGAAAAAACTAAAACATTAATCCAAATCGTTACGCAATGGCTTCACTGAGACTAACTTCCAATGAATCCAAATCGTGACGCAACAAACTAAAAAGAAGCACTATATGGCTTACCGGCAACGGCAAATTCAACGGGGAAGGCCGACGGCGGTGTGCGGAAACTGAACTCCTGGCCTCCGCCGCCGCATCTGTAGTAATAGGTGGTGCTGGGCTCCAACGGACCAATCTTGACGTGGTGAATCTCTCCCGACCTGTAGAAGAAGTATTGGTACGACGTAGTTTCCTCGCCGGAGGAGGCGGCGCTGTATTCTCCGGGCGCTTTCCCGTATTCTACGACGGATTGAGATTTTTCATCGGTTATCCACGAAACCCTCATGTAATCCTTCCCTGCCAATGAAATGTGTACCTGATTTTTTTCGAAGATTACCAAAAGAGAAAAAAGAAATAAAATTATACGAAGTTACATACAAAAATTACAAGTAAATGTGTAGGAAAATAAATAAATAACAAATTAACCTGTTGGGGGGCGGATTCAGTCCCATTGTGTTGCCTGAAAATGAGAGGGCGGGGAGGCGGACGGGTGTATTCCGGTGAAACCGATGGTGCGAAAAGCAAGAAGAAAAAGAGGAGCAACATGATATGATCTTTAATTTTCAGTCCCAACAATTGTCAGTTAACTTGATGTAGTTATTAGTTAGTAAGGAGGGATGTATATACTGGTGAACAATAAGATGCTTAGTTAGGAGAATTGAAGAATAAATATCTGAAGGAATAATAAATTAAGAGTACGACGAGTAAGATAGCGTAAGGAAACCTAAGTTGGACAATCTATGGATATACATGCTTACAAAAATCACCACGTAAAAAACATGTATTTTGCATATTGTCCTTGTCAATTAGTTTAGACTCACATGAATTTTATTCCGAATTCAACAAAATTAGGGGGTGTATTCGTTGTGGATTTCCACAGACTTTAAAAAGTCCATGGAATTTAAATTCCATGGAATTCACATAGATTCCAGACGACTTTCAAAGAATTCGTGGTTGGATTTCACCCCGATTTTCACTGATTTTCGAAGAATCTATTATATAATAGGATTAAGCCTTAACCTATGTGGCATATCTAAAATCTCACCATTTCAAAATTTACCATATATAATCTTCATCATTTATTAATTAATTAACTATTACATTCTATATAAAGATTCATTAATCATAATAAATATAATTAATAATATATATATATAATAATAATAATAATATTAACATTACATATAATCTAAATTAATAAATTTTATTATTTATTTTTTCTAGATAAAAATTAGATTTACATGTTTGATAAGAAAAAAATTATAATCTATATACGATAAATTATTTTAATTGAATGTTAGTGATTAGATGTATATTTGTTATTAATTTTATATTTCTCAATAGCGTACATATTATATGTATATATTGCAATATATTATATTGTATGAATATATATATATATATATATATATATATATAATATTTATATTCTTATTTTTCAATAAAATTAATTTTGAATTGAGACATGCACGTATATGTAAATTATAAACGGGTCCGGTCATTGATTTACATGTTTGCATAATAAGGCACAAATTATAAAATGTTTCCATACATTTTATTTATATAGGGAAGAAAAATATATTTTCCATTTCTGCAAACTTTATTTGTTTCTGTTCGTCCATTACTACTACTACAACAACAACAACAACAACAACAACAACAACAACAACAACAATAATAATAATAATAATAATAATAATAATAATAATAATAATAATAATAATAATAATAATAATATCTATTCTATAATACGATTAGGCCTTAGGCTACGTGGCAGGCCTCAAATTCTTTCTTTTCAATCTCAATCTCCAATGTGGCATTTGAGAATCCAATCTATATATTCTCATTCTCACTTTTAAAACAAAAGTCAGGCCTCCATCTTCCTCACGCCTCCCTTTTCCTCACCCCATCGCCGCCATCCCTGAATCAGGTCGGCGTCGTCTCCCCCTTCACTGTCTCTCTCTTCTCTCAATCATTTTCTCTCTCTGAAGTCGATTGCACACTCAAATTGAGCCCTAATTCCCCCCTTAAACTACCCGCCTCTCTCTCCCTCTAAATTCAGGCGTCGCCGCCGTCCTAAGGGCGGCGTTGCTCCGCCTCATCTCTGACTCCCTCTTCCATTCCTTAATTAGTTCGATTATGTTTCCACTTCTTAAACCCATGAGAATTCTCCTTTCGAAGCAATTAATATAAGAGCCCTAAGATTTCTTTTTCCTATAACCAGTTGTCGTTCCTTATTCTAGACTCCGGCGAAATAGTCGTCGCTGAGCTTGCGGTTCGTCCGCCGCCGAGTCACCGCTGAGTTGAGCTGCCAGAGCAGAGCTACCAGAGCAGAGATGCCAGAGCTAGCCAGAGCAGAGATGCCAGAGCCAAAGCTAACCAGAGCAGAGTTGCCAGAGCAGAGCTTCCAGAGCAAAGCTGCCAGAGCCAGAGCTAACCAGAGCAGAGGGCCAGAGCCAAGTTGCCAGAGCAGAGCTGCCAGAGCCAAGTCGCCAGATCCAGAGTCAGAGCTAAGTCGTTAGAGTCAGAGCCAGAGCCAAATCGCCAGATCCAGAGTCAGAGCTAAGCTATTGGAGCCAGAGCGCGGAGCCACATGCCAGAGACAATTCGCAGAAGGCGGAGCTACTTAGCAGAGCGGAGCCAAAGAGTAAAAGTTTGCCCCAAGGAAGGAAATCCAGAGCTACTGGACAGAGCGGGATGATGAGGACAGAATCCGGCTTTGTAATTAGGGGACAACGACCTGACAAGTTATAATCTAATAATAGCCTTAATTAGCTTAATGGCGAGCATGCGGAATAGATGACCAAACGAATTTACAACTTTACCCCGACTGTAATGCCTATAAATACCTACGATGATGAAATAAAGCACACCCTCTCTCTTTTACTGCTTTAAGAACTCTTCTTTTTCCTTTCTCTCTAGAGTTTGAACTAATAAAATTACATATATAAATAAAATATCTAAATTGTTAGAGTTATGTTTGTTAGATAGTTGACAATTGGAGTCATGGTTGAATATAATTTCATATTTGATGATGCTCTCTCAAACTCTAGATGAGATGATGCTCAAAACTCCAGACGAGATGATGCTCTTTCAAGTTTTAGACGAGATGATTCTCTTTCAAGTTTCAGACAAGATGATGCTCAGACGTTAGAGATGATCTATCAAGTCTGCGACGAGATGATGCCCACAACTTGGTTGGTCTTAAAACTCCAAATGATACGATGTTCGATAAATCAGTTATGGTCTTTTAAATATCAGGCGAGATTATTTTCATAATTAGTTATGCTTTTAGAAGTTCGGAATTATATGATACTCACAATTCAATTATGATTTTTCAAACTCCATATAAAATTATGGTCAAAAGGCAAAATAAAAAAAATTGAACAAAATTAATAAATCTTGTAACAACAAATGCAACAAATCAATCCGCCATCATACCTATGTCAAATTTATATGTATTTCTACTCTTTTTTTTTTTCTTACTCGTTAACTTTTTATAAAATTTCATATGAAAACTAATGGGTATTTTTATGATCTCAACAAAATTAATAATATAATTGCTAAAAGTTGTTGAGATTAATATAATTTAAAATGTATTACTAATTTAATTTAATTTAATTAATTATATAAATAATTTACATAAAAAATTATTTTATATAATTATCATAAGAATAACATAAAATATATAAATTACAAGAAAATATGTACCCGTCGAATTTCGACGGGTAATACACTAGTTTAGGAGATAATTCTGGAATTGAAATCCATGATGCCAACGCCCGCTGAGTCCCAGCACCGCTGGAAACCCAGCGACCGCTGGGAATCCAGCGAGCGCTGGAAACCAAAAAGGCATCATGGAAACCCAGTGTTGAGCAATGCATTGGGCACCAAAACGGCACAACAGCTGAGAGGTGAGGGGTGCGCCGGGGCGGTCCCGGAGGAGTCGGGGAGAGGAGAGATGGTGCGGCGCTCACACTGCGCTGGGGGACTGTGGGCCTGCGGCGGCGGCAGCGGCAACGGCGTGGCGAGAGACACGGAGCGCGTAGAGAGAGAGAGAGGCATAGAATTCAGACTCGCTCGAATCCAGCATATGCTGGAATCCAGCATATGCTGGACTTCAGCATATGCTGGACTCTCTCAACGGTGGCTGAGTTCCAGCGCTCACTGGCTTCTTGGCCGCGGGCGCTGGAACTCAGCGCTCGCTTAAAATTTCATGGATTTCAATTCTCGTGGTTCTTGGCCGGATTTCGTCGTGTGTATTTTTTGGATGAAATCCATGAAAGTCATTCCAGATTTTAAGTCAATGGAATAACGAATACACCTAGATTTGTATGGATTTTAAAAAGTCTGAAACGAATACACCCAGATTTATATGGACTTTTAAAAGTCTTAAACGAATACACCCAGATTTCTGCAGACTTTTAAAAGTCTGGAACGAATACACCCAGACTTTTAAAATCCATAGAAATCTATTAAAATCCACAACGAATACACCCCCCTTAGATTATAAGTGTCGTTATGTTCCTGAAATCATCATAAATTAATAATAATTAAAATGAATAAATACATAAACAAATAAGTTAATAATTCTTTTCGGCACAGTTATTTAGGAGAGAAATAATGTAGGGCAAAGTGTGTAAAGCTATATTTATTGTAGTGAAAATTGATTATCCAAAAAAAAAAGGTTAAGTCAAATGAAACAATAACTAAAAAAAAGGAAAACAACAGAGATGAAGTATTATTAAGCTATCAAAAGTCTCGTATTCGTTTCCTATTACTTAGGGCCACTTCATTTTCTTTTGAGATGGCAAAATTGTATTTATACATAAAACTACACAGACAGAAGAGGACATGAAACACATATAACAAAACAAAAGATATTGATTCGTCGAATATTGACATACAAATTTTAGTGTTTCTTTCCAACATGTAATAAATATCTAGAATTGATGAAAAAAAATCCCCTTACTTATCACAGAAAATTACGAAAATGAATGTTTGGTTTTGGATTATTTACCCCAGTTCCACTTAATTCATTACTTAAATCATTATGGTGTATATATATAGTTTACTGTCTCCACAGATGCCGATATTATTAGTTTTGGAGAGAGCCCATCAGCCACGAGCTACCTCTATACATACATGGATAGAAGTATTCTCTACTGTCTACAACATCATATGTTCATAAACAATGGATGCTACACAAATTAAATGTATCAAGTATATTAATCCCTTCGCCGAGTTTAATATATATATATATATAAATTAATTTACTGCACAAATATAACACGTCGAGTTAGTGCTAATACCTTGACATGGCAACATCATGAGGGCGTCATGCTCGCGGTCCCTGCCAAGAGATGGAAGTATGAGATATAATTAAATACTCTTATATTATTTTTCATTGTTAATCAAACTTTACAAAAAAATAAATATAAATATTTTATAAAATGTTACTTTAAGATAAAGAGGTTTAGAGTTTAATTTAACTCAATAACTCCCAAAAAACAAAAACTCAGGTTCGTTCGAATATACAAATTAACCAAACCCCTCTGCACTGATGTACCCAATTTCTCAAATTATAGCCAACTTAAAAAGTTATGATTTTTCAACGATAAATCAACAAATTCGCTGTATAGTATTTGATATTGAGTGACCTCATCCTCATTAATAACTTGGCCGTGATTCATACTAAGTTGCGTCGACATCTTTATCCAAAATAATACGTTTCATACCAGGCCAGCATGCTTTTCTGCTATGAAGTTGAATTTAAAACATAGTACAACATAGTACCCCGTTCGTCACACGAATCTTGACACGTTTGGTTTCGGCACGAAAATTAAGAAATTGTAGATTAGTGTTTTAAGTGTGTAGATAATAAAATATAAAAGTGAAAAAGTATGATAAAGAATGTAATATTTTTGGACTAATTATTATATTTGGAAATGTGTCAAGATTCGTGGGACGATCCAAAAAGGAATATGTGTGAAGATTCGTGGGACGGGGGAAGTAATAATAATAATAAATAATATATATATATATATATATATATAGGGGCGCGCTCCAGTGAGACCCCTTATTGTTCGTGTAACATGAGTACAATGCATAAGACAATAATACTAATGAACAAGACGTATATCTAACGAATAAGATGTATATACTGGTGAAAAATAAAATTTAAAAAATTGGTAATGAATAAGACATATATACTGATGAACAATGCAGTATATATTGATGAACAATGCAGTATATACTGATGAATAACAAAATTTAAAATATTTTGCTCCATCCAGGATTCGAACCCTGTGAAAAAAAAAATTTCTTCAAATACAATATCAGCCATAGAATTGATAAAAGTATATCACGATCCAACTTTAGTGGAGGAGAAGCATATTTTAAATTGGTTAGTGAAATTTTGAGAAGAGGAATCAGCGCCGCATATTCGTGGAATGTACCATAATCGGAGCGCATGACAGATGTCAGATCGATGACGTTGTAACACTCCAAATTACTCTTAAGTCTTAACTCGCTATCAATCAACCCTCTAAACCTTCGAATTCAATTTTTAATAAACGACAACTATAACTTGGACATTTCGTGCCGACCTCCAATTCTCTCTAAAACTAAATAAATTAAACAATTAATTATACTTCTTAAATAGGGAGCGAATTAACGTGGTCGTCGGCAATTAACCGGCATGTTCATTCATTGGAGTTCGGACTTTTAACACTAATCTAATAATATCATCTTCAATTTTATGGTCTAATTATAAGCTTAGTGCGCAATGGATACATTTAATTCCTTAAAATGATCAACATAAAATCCTATATTACAAATATTTTAAGTAATTTTGATGTAAGTGTGAAATAATTCCGTCCCATATAATTAGAATGATATATCTTTATATGGCAAATATATAGTACCATGTTTCATAATTTGAGAGTAATTTAGACAATTGTAGAGGATAATAAAGTCCGGATCTAGAAGCTAGAATTATTTTCTGTACAGTAAGAAGTAGCTAGTATACTTCAATACAATTAAATAATGCAAACTTAATCTAAATAAAAATCAAGTTGAAACCCACAATCTATATTAGTAATATTACTATCATAATATGATTAATGATAGCTATAGATAGACTTCACATATAATTCCTATTTTATACTTTAAATACAGCTAGTTTCTTAACGACTTTCTGAACTTTAAAACTATGCGAAATGGAATATGCATGAGATTATTCCGTGCAGAACAAAACTGGACCATCAAAACTCTAAATAATATAGGCAAAGAGAAGACTATATTACTTACGGCAAAATTTAATGTAATCTCTTATTTTATGTTTCGTAGACAATGCCTTGCTTGATGTTCCCAATTCAAGTTCTCCGGTGCCATGTATTTAATTTACTTTGTTTTTGATATAACAGAAATAACTTTTAATTGACCTAAAAGTTTTGTGTTTGTTTGTTTTTGTTTTTGTTTTTGTTTATTGTTTTTTTTTTTTTTTTTTTGTTAGGGCGAATTAATAGATTTTTATCCAAATGCATCAAATATTTACTTTGCTTTTTTTCTTGATTTGAAAAGAGTAAATAACCCTTTGAATGTATTTTCATATCATTTTGATTTTTTTAAAGGGGCTAAATGTATCTCACTAAAGAGGTGCATGGATTGTAGCTAGAGCGGGCGTGCCAACTCGATCCGACGGGTCAGCCTGGTCCACCCGTATTTTGGGTTGGGCTGGGCTTTATAAAATAGAGGCCCGAAAAATTTCGGGCGTAAAAAACCAGCCCAATCAGCCCACCAAGCTGATCAGGCTTTGAGGCTAAAAAGCCCGCTTATTTATTCTTTTCTAATTTTATTTTTTAAGTTTTGGATATGTTATTTCATCTACTTTACCTCTTAATTTCCCCCTAAAATTATTTAGTCATTCCAATTCCAAAGCATGTGACCACCAAAGAAAAGAAATGGGTGCACGAATGTCACCAAGTTGATGAAGCAGGGCAAATTCATACTTGGGTTAGCTTAAGCAATATTCATTTTCGGTTTGTCCCGCGAAACTTGAGCACTTTCCTTATATTGCAAAAGTTTTTTCTTTATTCACTACAAAAAAATCGCTGATTACCGACGGCGAAATGCCGTCGGTACAAAAAGACGGCCGCCGGTAAATAGTGTTACCGGCGGCGATAACGGCGGCAAAGTACCGCCGCTAAACGGTTCGTCGGCAACAACAATAACGGCGGCGATCATACGCCGTCGGCAGTTAACGGCGGCGATGCCGCCGTTAATGTCGCCGTTAAACGGCGGAGCCTAGCCGGAGAATTAGCGGCGGCAGTCGTCGCCGCTAGTTACCGAAGGCGATTTTGCCGTCGGTAGAGAGCCACCGGAGTCCGGCAGACCCTGCCGGAAACCTAGCGACGGCGATTACCGCCGCTAGTTAGCGGCGGCAAAACGCCGTCGGTAACAGGCTACCGCAGTCCGGTGGGTCTTTGCCGGAGGATGGCCGGGTATTTACCGAGGGCGAAACGCCGTCGGTAACTACCGATGGCGAAATGCCCACGGTAATGTTTTTAATTTTATTTTTTTATGTTACCGACGGCGAAATGCCCACGGTAATGTTTTTAATTTTATTTTTTTATTTTATTTTATTTATTTTATTTTATTTATTTATTTATTTATTTATTTAATTAATTGTATATTGTATATCCACAATTTATTTCCGTATTTATACGGTATTGCATACTCTAGACGAACTTCCCAGTCGGCGACCCGACTTCCCAGTGGGTCACCCATCTTGCTTGTGCTCTGTGTCAAGCACGCTTAACTTTGAAATTCTTTTCGAGTGGTCAACAGTACAGACTGATATATCTACATCTATTAATTCATATAAATGCTATATACTCACTCATATAATTATAATCTTTGAATATGTGGAGATAATACCTGAAATATGTTGTTAATTAGTGATCGAGTTCGTTTCGGTCCTTATTTTTATCGTCGGTAAAATATTTAATTATTAATTAATTAATTAATTAATTAATAATTTTTTTTTTAACATTAATACACCAAAAGTGTTTTAATTTGGTTATTATAATGTGATTTGAATTTATTTGTTTATGTTAAATGCAATTATCATCATCATTGCCATAAATATATAAAACATATATAGTTTTAATAATTAAAGCACTTGAAATATATAGTTCAATAAAACATAAATTTGAAAAGAAAGTGCAAATGTAATTTTGTTTGAAAACATAAATATAAGTCTAGCATGGTAATAAAAGACAGAAAGTTCTAAGCATCATCATCATCATCATCATCGGCATCAGGGTGTGGAGGTGGCTGAGCATTATACATCCTCATAAACGCCTCCAATTGAGCCATGCGGTCCTGCATCTGTTGGCGTTGTGCTTGCTCTGCCGCCATGCGCTCCTCCATCTGTTGGCGTTGTGCTTGCTCTGCCGCCAATCGCTCCTCCAGCATGGTGATCCGTGTCTCATAAAGCTGCTGAGACACCGCAGAACTGCCCGTGCTGCGGATAGACCCCCTACTAGCCTGACTCTGCCCGGCACTCCCGACGCCGTAGATCCGTGACCTATCCGGATGCACCACCTCCAAATACACCTCATCTAGCCGTGACTCTAGTCCTGTGGCAGCGGCCAGTCGATGAACTCGGCCTAATTCATACATAACAATGCATAATTGTTAGAAAATAAATACATTCACTAAATATTTGAATAAACTTAAACACTTACGTCAATTCTTGCATCTCTCTCCGACGTATAACTTCCGTCGGCGTACATGTGGAGGCGGAGGAAGGTGGCATAGTTCGGTGCATCCTGGGGAGTATCAGGATCCAAGCTCTGTAGATGCATTTATATAATATAAATAAGTTATATTAGTCAATATATTAATTTAATTTATATACTTAATTATTTGTTAATTACATACCATATACTGCTGCAGGATACGAGTCGACTGGGACCCGCCCACGTGCCTACTGATCTCTGTACCCTCCCCATCGGGCTCGGACATCCGGTTGGCACGTGCTCGATCTGAAACAGCCTCAACCTCGGGAGTATGCCAGTAATCCCGAAGTCCAGTCCAAAATCGGGAGTCATCCAGATAGGTCTAGACATCTCTCTCCCTTGGCGGGTACACTGCTTGAGGTCTGCCTTGTAGTCGCTCATCATGTCGGAGTACCTTTTGCGGGCGTTTTTCACCCACATTTTCCTCACGTCACGCTCATCAGCGGGCTGCCACAGAAACTCTTTCTGTTGAAAGAAAGAGAATTAATTTAATATCAAACATTTTAACAATTTAATATGATATATTTATATGTATTATAAATTTAATTGTACCTGTAATTCATCAAAAAATTTATCCTTCATCGCCGGGGGCGTCAACTTCCATGTGTACCCGCCTGGGTTATCAAACATCTTAAATGTGCGCGTGCAAGCTTTGGACAAGCCAGTGGGCTCCAACAAAACACTGTGTACAAGTAATTTTATCACTTAATCATGGTGTACGAGAAACAGTAATTTAAACTAAAATACTTACCCAGTCGTAGGATGCCTCTTAAATACCGTCCTCCCATCAGGTGCCTTAACCTCTCTCTCTCTGATAGAGGCAGCTGTAGGGCCCCTAGGCCTTCTAGCCCGTGAACTACTAGAAGCCTGGGGAGTCTCGGGAGTCCCAGAAATATGCGTCCCAGACCCATCAGATGTATCTGCTGTAGCTTCTGGCGCATTAACGCCAGATCGCCTCCCAAATCCCAAGAAGCCTTGAGAGGTAGACATGATGCCTGTTGCATACAATGAAATTAACAAATATATAGCGAAACATAACATTAACAGTAACTAACAAACATAACAAATTTGCAATCAAATTCAACAAAAATGTGCATTTACATTTATTCATAAGCATCACTACTATCATCATCACTATCGTTAGATGTCAACGGGGGATCATCGTCTTCTACTTCATCGTCATCTTCAATCTCAACGACTCCACCGAGGGGATGAAGGAGAAGTGGTTGTTCAATGCTTACACTTGTGTGAGTAGGCATAATAGTAACCACTTCTTCTTGAAATGGTTGATCTAATGTTGATGTAGATGCTGCAGTAGACACTTCAACCTTTGATCTTGCGTTGACTTTGCATGCTGACCACTAATTTTTCTTTGATTGGTTCGTACTGGGATAGGGACAGTAAAACACTTGAACTACTTGACTCGCCAAAACAAAGGGATCATACTTCTTATATCTTCGTGTGTGGTTCAGTGAAACTAACTTGAAGTCTGTATCAATAGAAGTTCCCTGAGCCGACAAGTCAAACCATTCACAGTTGAACAAGACTGTCTGCTTAATTGGATACCCCGAATACTCCAGCACGCAAACCTCTTGCAGACGCCCATAAAAGTCTAGCACATCTCTATCACTACCATAGACCGAGCCTTTTATGCAAACGCCACTGTTCACAGTCGCACTCTCTCTATCATGATCAGTTGTGTGAAACCTGTAGCCATTCACGAAATAGCCGGAGTATGTTTCAATCTCCCTTAATGGTCCAGCTGCAAGCGACCTAATATAAGGGTTCAACTCGTCGTTACAAGGACGACAAACCTGTTTCACACAAATATCATTTAAGTTTGCTAGCCAATTTTAGAGCAAGTAAATGTATATTTAACATAAATTTATCGTCTCTTACGTAATGGCTAAACCACACAATAAACTCGTTGTGAAACGCGACTTCAAACTCTGCATCAGTCATGTAAGGATTTGCATATCGTTTTTCCTCCTCGAAGATCCTTGGATACAAAGAAAAAGTTATATGTTAACACCTATATATGATGAACACTTCTTATACGTAAATTGAACGAGAATACTCACTTGCTATATGTCTCTGCAACCTCTGCACAATTGCTCAAAATATACATGTGTGCAGCAAGCCATTCGCGCTCATCCATGTATCTCTTCGTCCCTCGGCCAAGTGAACGCCCAATAGGTTTGAATATGGCGAGACAAAGAGGATCATCATTTTCAGCAACGGGCATCTCAATATTGCGAGGCAAAGTTGTCCACTTTGTAGATATTTGATCTTCAAAGTAAAACGAAGAGAAGGTTGACATTTCTGAAAGTAAGTATGCATTGGCGATGGACCCCTCAACCTTGGCTTTGTTTTTTATATGATTTTTTAATGTCCTCAAATATCTTTCAAAAGGATACATCCACCGATATTGCACTGGACCAGCCAATCGTGCCTCATCTGCCAAATGAACTGGTAGGTGCTCCATTGAATCAAATAAACTAGGAGGGAAGATACGCTCAAGTTTGCAAAGAGTAACAGCTATCTTCTCACTCAGTATTCTCATGTCATATATGGCCACGTTGCGGGATGTTAATTCTCTGAAGAAGAAACTTAACTCTGTAATTGCCTCCCAAACATTCTTAGGAAGAAGTTCTTTAAATGCAACAGGCAGAAGGATTTGCATGAACACGTGACAGTCGTGACTTTTCATGTTGTGCATCTTCAGGGCGTTCATGTCAATGCATCTACTAATATTTGACACGTACCCATCGGGAAACTTAAGACTCTTGATCCATTGAAGTAAGATCTTCTTCTCTTCCCTGTCAAGCGTATAACATGCTTTCGGATACCCTCGGGTTCCATCCACTTTCTTCAACTCTTTCCGCTTGCAGAAGGTGTTCAATTCTTCTCTAGATTTTTCTGTATCTTTTGTCTTCCCCTTCACATTCAGGACAGTATTAAACACGTTATCAAACACATTTTTCTCAATGTGCATGACATCCAGATTATGTCGAATCAAAAGATGTCTCCAATAGGGTAGATCCCAAAATATGCTTTTCTTTTTCCACCCTACATCTTGATATTTGGCGAGTTGAGCGTTCCTGCCATCGAAGTCTTCGGTAACCTTCACGAAGCCTAACCCCTCGATTTGATTCAAGATTTGTATTCCTGATCTTTGTTCTGGTGGACCAACATTGCATGTCTTATTTATCAAGAATGAAGTTTTGTTTCTCCTAAACACATGGTTAGGAGGTAAGAACTTCCGATGATTATCAAACCACGATTGTTTTCCACTCATCGGCAAAGTGAATGCTTCTGTATTCTCCATGCAATGTGGACATGCCAATTTCCCAGTTGTACCCCACCCAGACAACATAGCGTACGCTGGAAAATCACTGATAGTCCATATCAGAGCTGCTCGCATCTGGAAATTTTGCTTCAACGATATGTCGTAAGTATTCACACCAACCTCCCACAGAGATTTTAACTCGTGTATCAATGGCTGTAAGAATACGTCCAACTTCATCTTTGGGTTTGATGGGCCAGGCACGAGGACTGTGAGGAACATGAATTGTTCTTTCATGCACAACCACGGAGGCAGGTTATACGGCGTGACAATAACTGGCCAAGAAGAATATTGACGCCCTGATTGTGCAAATGGGGCAAAACCATCTGTAGAGAGGCCCAATCTCACATTTCTGATCTCCTCGACGAATCCAGGAAAGACTGAATTCAAATGTTTCCATGCCGGAGAGTCGGCCGGGTGGCGCATTATCCCATCGTCTGTGGAGGTCGCATGCCACCGCATATGTTCAGCAGTTGCAGGAGATGCAAACAATCTCTGCAATCGGGGCGTCAAGGGAAAATAGTGCATCTGTTTGGCGGGCACTTGTTTCTTTCTGCGACTCCCAAATGCACGCAAGCTGTCCTTATATCGTGATTGGTCACAGAACATACAACTATGTAGCTCACTAGTTTCCCCCCAATACAACATGCAGTTATTAACACAGCAATCGATCTTCTCTACTGGCAAACCCAAACCACGTAGATTTCTTTTCGTACTATAGAAGTCTTCTGGACAGTTGTTACCCTCTGGTA
Source organism: Salvia miltiorrhiza (assembly GCF_028751815.1). Classification (NCBI taxonomy): domain Eukaryota; kingdom Viridiplantae; phylum Streptophyta; class Magnoliopsida; order Lamiales; family Lamiaceae; genus Salvia; species Salvia miltiorrhiza. The sequence goes on along the minus strand of NC_080394.1, from coordinate 37,373,060 downwards.
AAGCAGCTTTCATCATCGAAGACATCTGATTGTAAGTCCTCTCTGACATGTGGCTTTCAGTCTTTATGCTCATGAATTGAGTCATCCAGCTTAATTGTGTGTACGTGTCACATCCTGCGTACAATGGAGTATCCGCTGCATCCAACATGTTATAAATCTGTTGAGCGTCATTATTGGGCGGCTGCTCCAGATTTGGAGGATCTTGATAATTACTAGGTCCAGCATGGTCATGCACCATCCTTTCGTAGTTATTGTATAATCCATCATCCTCATTCATTATAGCATGTTCTCTCGGCATATACAGCGGTGCTTCCCCGTGACAAACCCAAACTTTGTAATTCAGGACAAATCCACGCCTACTAACATGTTTTCTGACCGTAGGTACATCTAAATACGCTTGATTCTTGCACTTCTTACACGGGCACCTAATGTTACCTTGTCCATCTGTGTACGCCGTTTGATTGAACGCCCACTCAAGGAAAAACTCAAGCCCCGTTTCAAATGCAGTACGATCATTGTATCTCGCGTACATCCACATACGATTATCACTCATTCTTGCAAATTCTAATTGAAAAAAACAAATAAAATATAATAAATTACTTGAAATCTAACAAAATTTCGACAGCATAACCCCACTATCCTAACTACCAAGTGCTCGACTCTACCAGCAACTATAGTGACCATAGTGGTCCTAATTTACTAAGCTTATACTAGGTCTACCCGGCCCCCCAATGTCGAAGCAATAATACAATACAAATAAAAGCAATAAAAATCATGGTAATTAAATTAAAAACAATCATTTGTTGAGAGAAGATCCTTAAGAAATAATCAATTTCTATCCCAAAGGGAGAAGATCCTTAAGAAATTGATTAAATCTATCCCACAATATATATATATATATATATATATATATATATATATATATATATATATAATATAACATTTCATAAACACATAGCACATAACATTTAATTTAACAAAATTATCCAACATATATAAATTATTCTAACAAACAACTTAAACTAATTGATTAAAATTAATATAATTTAAAATTAATCATGCTTCATAATTTAAAATTAAACTAACAACATATATTAAATGGATTAATATAATTTAAAATTAATCATGCTTCATATAATTTAGTTATAAACAAAATCAATTATAAATTAATTAACTATATATAACAAATAAATCTATTTAATTAATATATAATTAAATACATAAATAAATTCATAATTAAATAAATAAATAAGAGAGCGTACGGTGCTGGTTTCCGGTGGGTGTCGTGAAGAAGACGGTGAAACGAGGTCGTCGAACTACAATAAATAATATAAGTGAAAATTATATAATTATATATATATAATTAAAATTAATGAGATATATATATATATATATATATATATATAGATCTAGAGAGAGAGAGAGAGAGTTACCTGCTAGGGCGGCGGCGGTCGGCGGCGGCGGCGAAGCAGCAGCAGGGGAGGGGGGGGTGGATTTTCGTGTGTGTGTGCGGCGCAGAAACTGAAAAAAGAAGGATCCCCGCTGCCCTATATTTTAACGGTTACCGACGGCAAATGCCGCCGCTAGATAGCGGCGGCAATTTTGCCGCCGTTAATTCTATAAAATAAATTAATTAATGCGTATTTTAACATTAACGGCGGCGTCGCCGCCGCTAGCTAACGGCGGCGAATTTGCCGTCGGTAGCTGGCCGGTAAATTCGAAAGTTCGGGTCGCCTGGACTGCCGCCGCCGTGCCGCCGTTAGCTACCGACGGCAAAATAGCCGCCGGTAGTTTTCGCCGGTAAAAACGCGTTTTTTTGTAGTGATTTACCTTTTCACTTTTTCACCTACCATATTTAACACACAAAATACCAACTCCTTAAAATCCATGCCGAAAAGAAATTGGTCAAATTTCGCGGGACAGAGGGAGTATACTGGGAACTCGTATTTGGCATTTCATTTTGCTTCAAATTTACTTCAATTTCAAACCTCTGACTTGCTTCAATTTGCTTTGAATTGAATATCTGTGCAATTTAACATTTTATTTTGTATTTTGTTTTCACAATTCTTTAGTTAATAATGTCGTAAGTTGGAAGAATATTATTTGTAACATGAAATGATGATATTATAATTTTCTATTTATTATTAGAACTTTCAATTTATTTGAATACTTTGAATTGTTATTAAGTGAACTTGTGACACCCAAATCCATTTTAATTTTTAAATGAAAACGCACGCGGAAAATCATGACTATAAATAAATATTTAATGTGAAAATAAGAAAAGAAACATTTTATTTAAAATATTTTACTCAACATAACATTTTTAAGTGAAACTAAATTCAACATATTTGACTCGCCATTCGACCTTCCACGCGCCTCCGGCCTTTAAAACCTGAAAATGTTAAATATGGGATGAGCATACAGGGTACACTTAGTGTGGGAACATGCAATCATTGTCCACGTTAATAAAATGAGAATCACATATGATCAATACATTCGTAACTGAAAGTCGCACGGTGGCATACCAAGGACCTTTCCGTCCTGGACCGATTGAGCCGGCCCCTGGCGACTGGTTGCAACCATAACTTTAACATGAAATCGCATTGTGGCATACCAAGGACTTTAATGTCCTGGACCCATTGAGCGGGCCCCTAGCGATATAATTTAATGCAACTCACATATGGTAAACACATAATATTAAAATGGACAAAGATTAACCACAGCATGTACTGAAATAAATCCCACACCTGTATTTTGAACTTCAACTTGAAAGCTAATTCTGATAATTCAAAGTAAAATCCATGTCCTAGTCGCGCCGCACCTAGTCAGATAAATTCAAATAATAAAATATAAGGGCCTAATTGAACTTTAGAGAATAATTTAAATTATAGGATCATGTAAAAATAATTGATCTAATGAATTTAAATAGTAAAGTATATTTTCTTGTACAAAAATGTGGGTTGATACTTATATTAAAAGTAAGTAAGTCCAATTTATGAAATATGCAGCCCATTAAATTAAAAACCCCCTTTGGCCCAAGCCCACTCTTCTAACTCCCCTAATTTAAACTCACACACTCTAATTGCTCACAAAACTCACGCACCCTCATCACTCAGCCACCCACTTCCTCGCCCCTCTCCCTCTTTCGGCCTCCTGCCTCCCCTCTCCTCTCCTCAACTTCTGCCGCCGCCCCGGACGACGGTGGCGCCGCCCGGTGTCTCCTTCTCTCCCTCGGCCTCTCATCCCCCTCTGTCCTTCTCTTCGCCGCCTGCCAGTGCCACCGCCCCGTCCTCATCTCCTTTACCTCCTGGCCGACAGCAGCAGCGGGGCTGCCATCGCCGCCCTCTGCGTTGACAGCAGCACCACCATCTCAACCCTCGTGGTGCTGCCCAGGCGCCTTCTCCGTCTGTCCGACCGACCAGCATAGCAGCGTCCAAGACCACCGCACCGCTGCCCCTTCTACCTTCCGCCAGCCGCCGCCTTCCGCCAGCAACAGCGTACGGCGGCGCTATTCCACCGTCCCTCCCCCTGTTCTATGCCACAAACTCCATCTCCACTTTCTTCTCCTATTTTTCCCTTTTCTGTGTAATTAATAATATCTGTGTTCTATTTGATTTCCTTATGGAAATTACAGAAAATGGATGTATACATGTTTTGATTTGAAAACAGAATTCTGTTGTAAAGTTTTGGTTTTTGGGCAGATATGAAAACAATGAAGAAATCATTGATGTGCTGGAATAGAATTGCATAATCTCTGCACATAAATTTAAAATTTACCACTGGAGGCTAGAGGAACAGAACTGGAAATGAGCAGCTGTGTTTTCGAAATATTTCCAGAAAATGAAAGAAGCTACTTTGATAAAAAAGTGAGGCGGTGTTTTAAGTAGGATGAATCGTAATGGAACTTGCGGTACAAGATTTCAAAAGTAATCTGATAGATGAAGTGAAAAATATAATTGTGGCTGAGGAATGGAACACGTCCAAAATCAGAAAATGTGGCTGAAAATTTGAGTTGATAAAAAAAAAAAGAAGACATGTATATCCAAAAGCAATACAAGTAAGTGAAGCCCAATAAAAAATAGACTACAACTAGTTTTATTTAGGCCCAATAATATAAAAATATATGCAAATATTCATTCAGCCCAATTATGTAAATATTTATTGCTAAGTAAAAATCTGTAATCTAAAATTAATGATCTAACTAGGGGCGTGACTAGATTCATCACAAACTCGACTGATATATATATATATTAATAACTCGAAACTATAATAATTTTCAAATAAAATTTGCAAAGGAAGTAAATGGTTTTGGGCTGTGACAGAACTACTATTTGGAGTTTTTATTTATTTGTCGTTCTATTTGAATTGAATCCAAATAGAACAATTCATTTTGAGTGTAGTATGATTTTATATTTTTATTTTATTTATAATTATTATTTGAATTGATTTTAGTCTATTTAAATTTTTATAACAATGAAAATAGAATTTACAAAAAATAAAGATCATTGGACGAGTTTGGCCCGACCGCTCGATGGCCTGAATGAGGCTGGGACACGTTTGTAAAATTGCAGCCCAGTCGAATTCCGAACAAAAAATAATACTCTCTGGTGAAAGCTTGATTCTGAGCGGTAGTTAGGCTGATTCTTGGTCAATGGCAAATAGCCTAAGCTGCAACACTCTCTCCTAGAAATCAACTCCATCTTGTCCAACACCAGCGAATTAACTACTGCTCTGAGTAGTACTGTCTGTTCTAACCATGACATCTGGTCAAGAGGTTGGCATATGTATGTCTCTGCGCATTGAAGTTTATCCACACCACGAGACTCCAATTAACATGGCCATGCTCCAGCTTATTCCCAGATCTCAAATAAGTGCTTCATTGTGCCCATTCCAGCCTCTTCGAGCCCTGCCTCATCAGTGTGTCCTCCCAGACACAAAACAACACAAAACAAAGAAAAACGACTCAATCTAGACCAGGACACGACACGGCACAAATTACGCATTTAAAGCAAATTACGCAAATAAAAAAAACATGCTCTAAAACACCTTAACGGTGATTAAATCCACAACATGCTAAGAACAATAAAAAAATTCTTCGCGGCCCATTTGTGGAATCCCATTTCTAATTTATTACATTAAAAAAGAAAAAAAAATGGATGATAATGGGCAAAAACAGCCCAAAACAGCCACCAAATTGGGCCCAAAGAAAAAGCTGACCCAGCAAAAATCGGCCCAGAACCCAGGCCCAGTCAACCCGCCTCTTTGACCCGGTCAGATTAGGGTTTTCAGCCCCAATTCTCAATTCTCGGTTTCCGCGCCGCACACCAGCCTTTACGCCTAGGGTTTCGCGCCGCCTGAGCGGCGCTGCACAGCTTTTTCCCGCCGCGCTGCACAACCGTCGAGCAGCACCAGCACACGCCGATATCAGGCGCCGTCGTCTACCATCTACCAACTGCCGTGCATCACAACCATATTTTGACATATGATTCACGTGCCCGTGATCCATTTCGGATATCAAACGAATACATACAAAAACCAAGTGCCTATAGGAAGAGGATAGAATCTTACTTGCAAATCCGGCAATGATCTACTCCAGTGTTGATCTTCCAACTTGTTCCCACGGCAAGACTTGACGTTGGATGGCAACGATCTTCAAGTCCTCTCCTTTTCCTATGGAAACGCGCCGCCTCACTTTCTGTGCTCTCACAGATTTATCTCTATTTTACCTCACGTAATGTCACAAGTAATTAGAATTAGGGTTGTACCTATTATTTATACTGGGTTTTAAAACCCTAAATAATAAGCCCATCATCTAATTAAACTAAAATAAAGCCCAAAGGCTTAAGTGAGAAATAGATGGACGGACGCCCCATATGGAGTGAAGCCTTTATTGAGCCAAGCGGGGATCTACTAGCTTGAATAAAGTTTGGCCTCCCAGTGCTCGATTTTCCTATTTAGTCCAGAATAAAATCGAGACACAAGTATTAATTTATTCCACTAGAAAATTAATACTGAATTACCTCTTTATTCTTTAGGTGAGTCGGGGCTAGTATTAGACTTAATTAATCCCTGTGTTTAAGATATCCAATATCCATTAATTAATTAATTCCTCTGACGATCAATTAATTAATTAATTAGTCGTTTAATTATAAACGACATCTCGAGTGCTACCACTTAAACATATTATCGTATCGGAACTAATTCCACCTGCAGGGTTTAATACGATAAACTTATTAAGTTCCTCGAGAGGATATTATCATCATGTTATTAGAAGGACACGGATCCTTATTGCAATATAATCGCATGTCAAATAATAATTGCTATCACCCAAAGTATCGAGTATATTGAGCTTCAAGAGAACTATCACCCATGATAAATCAAAGCAATAGTCAATCTCTTATTCACACCGATTAATCCAACTAAGGTTAAGACTATTTAAGTCGCCGAGATCTTGATTCTTAATTAGTCGGAATATAAGAATTCATCTCACTGAGATCTTGTTCAATATACGAAGGTACTAGCATAAATAAATAGCCAAGACAAACTATTTATCCATTTATACTACAATCTAAACCAGCAACTCGTCCATAGTTGCCCCGATTGTGAACTCAATTTATATCTCAACTTTTTCCAATTATATGATCTTCTGTGATCTACAACACACCATATAATCTATAGTATGAGATAAATTGGACTATAATAGGATTATGCAATAACAATATTTCAGATAGAAGGATCACAGTAAACTAAGGAATCAATGTCTACAAGCATAAAGTCTTGCTTTCAGTATACAACCCTTCACTATTGGGGGCCGTGGTGGTGGTGGTGTGCTCGTATCTGGTCCCACCGGCGCCGGTGTGTGGTGGTGGCAGGAGGCACCCACGGGTGGGAGGAGGGGGAAGTTAGGTTTTGGGAGATTGAGGAAGATGATAATGTGGATGTTTTTTTATTATTTTTTTTATTTTTTTCCGCATGTCTTAAATGTGCCACCGTGTCAATTCTAGCTGCCACCATGTCATTTTTGGCGTCGGCGTAAGAAAAAACCGATTACCGAACAAAAACAAGAAAAAAATGAAAGGTTATGTATTTAGAGGCAAATTTTTTAAAATAGGAGCAAAAACCAATTCCGTGTAAACGTTATGGATTTACAGGCAGATTATTTTACGTAATCAATTAGTATACAAAACTCATTGAATTTAATATTATACTCATGAAGTTGATAACATTATTATTACACACTATTTTAAATCAAGTACTAATATTTAAATTAACATAATTTTTTTTGTTACCAAATAATCTAACTAAAAAATAATGATATTTTGATATTTTTGTATAGTTTAAAATTTTAAAAACAAATAAATTTATTGTATCTTGTGCATCGCACATGAGGGCATACTAGTATTAATATATAGGGGTGACTAAACGGGACGGGTCGGGTACCATACCTGATTTTTGCGGGTACCCGACCCCGGTTTTTCTTCCTGCGAGATACCCGACCCCGACCCCGACCCGCCGAGTGATGTCGGGTACCCTAATACCCGACGCGGGTACCCGATGTGGGTATTAGGGTACCCGCATACCCAACATTTTGGCTATTTTTCAGATTTTTCCAGATTTTCTTTAATTTTTTCAGATTTTTTATGGTTCCATGTTGGGTACTTGGGTGTGAATATGATTATGTGAAGTGTGATTTCGAATTAAAATGATAAGTGTAAAGTGTTAATGTGAAGTGTGATTTCGAATTAAAATGATAAGTGTAAAGTGTTAATGTTAAAGGTGCCTTCAGTAGTTGCAATTAGATGTATTTATTTAATTGTTTCTTGTTATTTTTTTAGTAAGTAGTATAATTAATTATTAATTATAAAAAAATTTAATGTTGAAATAAACTTGTAGATTGTGATTTGTGTTCGTGGATTTATTAATATCAAACTAATTCGAAACAAACCAAAGTGCAAGAATTTATTAATATCAAACTAAGTCACTTGTACCTTTGAATTTTTACCTTATATTTTAAGTTTAAATGTGTAGTATAGATTATTCATGGATTTATTAATATCAAACTAATTCGAAGCGGCATTGAGCATTCAAGCCTTGAAATGCACGTAATGCACAATATTCAATTTATTCAGTATTCACGTTAGGGCACAACAGCGTTCAAGCCTTTAAATTTAAATTGTTGAATTAACATTATTAAATTATATAAAATAATAAAATTATATGTTAGTTAAAAATTAAGCGGGTATCAGGTATACCGTGTAGGCAATTAAATTTATAGCCTATTAAATCCTACCATGTGGAAATTACAAATTAAATATAAAATTATATATTTTATTTTATATTTTGGAATTAAATTAAATATAATTCCAAGATTAAATAAATATATAATTAATATTTGATTATATGGATTTATTGACCAATCAGAAATTGACATGTGGAAAATCTACATAAAATATTAAATATTTTATGTAGATAAATATAAATATTGAGGAGCCAATCAAACTGTGCCACCTCAGCCCTAAAAGCCCAAAATGATAGGCCAAAGCCCACAGCCCACTCCATTCTTCACCTATAAATATGGGTCATTTGTGGAGTCAAAAGAAGAGAAATCATTTTGAGAGCTCAAGCATTGAAGGAGTAAATCTCTACAACGAAGTCATCTCCAACAATCAAGGCGTTCTGTAAAGAAAATCAAAGAGTTCTTCATCAAATTCATCCAAGTCAACGTTTGATTCAGAAATAAGGTGAAGCCCTCTGGATTGACGTTATCAAATCAAATTCAAGTCAACATTCAAGTTCAAGGAGATCAAGAAATTATATTTCCCTCCAAGGATTTGAAGAAGTTTGAAGAGGAGAATCAGATGATTAAAGTAGAGAATCGCAACCCGCAACAAATTCATTTCAATCCACATATTTTAGATTTGTACACGTTTTTATATTTCATTTATTGAATACAATAAAATTTGTGTTTACAAATTTTGGCACGCTCGGTGGGACCTCTCTACCTCTCATCTCTTCTCTTCACCAACAACAGCTCAAGCAAATTCAAATGGCTAACAAAGCTTCTAGTGCCGCCACAAAAATCACTTCAGAAAATGTTGGTGTTATCACGCTAGGAAAAGCTAGACAATTGGAGGAGATTTCCAAGTCTGCTTCAGAAATGGATGGGCATTCAACCGCGAGCTAGTCTCTTGAAGCTCCCGTCATGGTGACAAACGCTTCTATTCTGGAGGAACAAATTGCTAGTATAGCTAAGCTTGTCGAAAATATGAACAAGCATATATTGGAGCAAGACGCCAAGATCTCAAAGATCATCTTAGAGAAAGGAGAAGGAAGTCGAGTGAATGACGAAAAAGATGAAGAAAGCGATGATTCAGAGTCATTCGAGAAACACCATGAAGAAAAGACACCTCCAAATAACATCCAAGTCTCTTCCGATGGTTTCATTCAAATCGACCAACTCAAAGAATTCATCGAAGGAACTATGAAGGCTAGTGGTAGCTCCAAGTCATCCATGATCTACTCCAAACCTTATACTAAAAGAATTGATCAATTAAAGAATCCTCTTAGTTATCAACCTCCCAAGTTTCAACAATTCGATGGAAATGACAATCCTAGACAACATGTGGCTCATTTTGTTGAAACGTGCAATAACGCTGGCACCTATGGAGATCATTTGGTCAAGCAGTTTGTTCGTTCACTCAAGGGAAATGCTTTTGATTGGTATACAGACTTGGAGTCAAACTCAATAGATAGTTGGGAGCAATTAGAGCAGGAATTCCTCAACCGCTTCTATAGCACCAAACGAACTGTTAGCATGGTGAAGCTCACAAGTTCGCGTCAATTCAAAGAAGAGCCAGTCATCGATTACATCAACCGGTGGAGAAACCTTTGTCTCAACTACAAGGATCGATTGTCTGAATCGTCTGCCATCGAAATGTGTATTCAAGGGATGCATTGGGGCTTACAATACATCTTGCGAGGAATTCAACCTAGAACATTCGAAGAACTAGCCACTAGAGCTCATGACATGGAATTGAGTATGGCGGTAAGCGGAATCGAAGGGCCTCCGATCCAAGAACCTCGCAAGTTCAACCAAGAATTCAAAGCCAAAACACCAACAAAAGAATCTATGGCAGTGAAGGCAACTTCCATGAAATTCTTGAAGAAAGAAGCTGGCCAAGAAAATGATCAAAATGCTCCCCGAGACATGGGGCAGAGAAGATCGATGTTGAAAGAAAGGCAACAAAAACAATACCCATTCTTAGACTCTGATGTTTTAGAAATTTTTGATGACTTGCTCAAAGAAGGACTTATCGATTTGCCAGAAATGAAGCGACCTAATGAAGCAGGACGAACGGATGACCCAAAATATTGCAAATACCATCGGTTGGTGGGACATCCCATACATGATTGCTTCATCTTCAAAGACAAAGTCATGCGATTGGCTCGAGAAGGAAATATATCTCTTGAAGAAGATTGTGCTGCTGCAAATGTCGCCACCAATGACTTAAGTGACATAATAGAAGATGTTGGAGCTCTGTATGATACATCCAATCAAGTAGATGAAAAATTCAAACTAAATACGAATGAAGATGATGATGTCTTGGCAATCACATTCTCCGATGAAGATTTGCAGCTTGGATCTGAACCTCATAACAGACCATTGTTCGTGAGTTGCTACACCCAGGAGTAGAAGGTCAATCGAATTCTCATCAATGGAGGCTCGGCGGTCAACATTTTGCCACTAAGGACTTTGAAGCAATTGGGGATTCAGGTGGACGAACTATCAAATAGCCGATTAATGATTCAAGGTATCAACCATGAAGGACAGAGAGCTCTTGGCACTATAAGGCTGCGATTGCTAATGCAGGATATGGATTCGACGACGTTGCTTCACGTGATTGATGCTAAGACCTCCTACAACATGCTTCTCGGTCGACCATGGCTTCATGAGAATGGTGTTATTCCTTCAACATTGCATCAATGCTTCAAGTATTGTCAAAATGGTGTTATAAGAAAAGTGGTTGGTGATCAAAGGCCGTTTACAGATGCAGAGTCACACTTTGCTGATGCAAAATTTTATTTGGAGAGAACCAAAGTTACAATGGTGAAAGATGATACACAACATGATGAGTCGGGATCTTGCCAGGAGAAGAAGAAGGTAGAATCATTTTTGGAGATGGAAGGATTCACAATGCCTTTAACGAAGATTGATGCCAAGAAGCCTATTCTCCAACCGCTTGAAGAGTTTGTCCGACCAAAGAAAAATGGCACCACAAAGCACGGGGATCTCTCAGACAAAGAACTATCAAAGCACTTTGGTCCGAAGGCATATACACTTCTTGTGAATGCTGGATACAATCCTCAAGAAAGCTCTATGTCAAAGTCAAAGACCAGTAACACGAGCCAAAACCCCAAAGCAGGCTTGGGGTATGCAGTGCAAAGTGCCATTCGTATTGCCATTAAAAGAGCTGCTAGTAACTATGCCAACACCCAACAAATCCAGGAATATTCAAGCATTCAAAGAGTTTCTGTTTTCAAAAGGATAGGTACAAGAGAAGTTCAACGAGCATCTGTCTTTAAAAGACTTGGCAAAGGCAAATCATGGAAAAGAGGCAACACAAAAGGGAGTTATGGACTGCACGTGACAAAGAAGCTAAGGAGCTCGATCCCTTCTCGTATGAAAAGATGTACCACTTTACTTGTGACATGTGGGAGAGAATTGAAAGCCAGAATGAAGACTGTTATCCTTACAAAGATGGTCGAAGATGAAGAAGATAGAGAAAATATAGCTTCTTCCGATTCAAAGATGCTCGAAGACGAAAAAGAGAGAGAAAGCGTGGCTTCATCTTACTACAATACTAATAGTGCTAGTAATCCAATTCCTCATACTGCTCAAAGTCAAGTGCGCCGAGAAATTGAAAGTCTCATTAGAAGTGGCGTTATCACAACAAGTGTTGCAGAGAATATGGTCTTCATACGCCAGAGAAATGGAAGAATAAGGATGTGTGTTGATTTCAAGGGTCCACGCCAGCAAGATGAAGATGTTGTCACATCAAATCATATCACCTGCGAGGAAGTAGTCGCTGGAGAGGAGAATCTGCACTTGCGCGTCAAAGAACTAGAAACCCTGGATGTGGAGAGATCAGAAGCTCAGCAGAAATTGGAATACTATCAAGCTTATCCCCCAATATCCTTCAACAAAGCAGCACAAGTGCGCTCTTTTCAAGTTGGAAACCTGGTCCTCGGTGCAAGGAGGTCGATTGTCATCACTCTCAACGGCAAGTTCTTAAAGCACTACTATCCTTGAAAGCTGGTAGATGTTGAGGCATGTACATATGCATATATTTAAAAAAAAATAAAAAAAAAAGAGCAAAAAAAATTAGAAAATGGAAAAGCTAAAAAAGAGATGAAAAAAAGTCAAGCCAGAAAACAAGAAAATAAAAAATAGAGCATATGAAGACAGCTCCATGACGCACGAGCCTAAACTGCATGTTACTCCTGGCCCATATGAGTATAAACTATGTACGGCACCCACCAAAGAAAGTGTATGTGGTTAAACTGCTAAACTTCTCCCACCAAAAGGTAAATTATGTGGCTAAACTATTATATGCTCCACTTTGTCTATATAGTGGTAAAATAAATAGTCACGCCTGGCCCGCAAGAGTATAAACTGTGTACGGCGCCCCCCAATCAAAATTCAAGTTCGCCTTTGAACTACGTTTTGACTTGATCCCTTTCAAAAGGGTACGTAGGCAACTTAGATATCTCTAAGTTCAGTCATAAGTTGGAGTTGTCCATCCTTTAAATTTGGGGAGTAAAATGAATGGTGGGCATATTGATTGTTATGCTTGGATGATTGAAGTCAAACGGTGCATTAATCCAAAAGAAATAATGAAAGAAGACGAGTGAAGAAACAAAACAATAAGAGAGTCAATAGTTGACAAAACTTCAATAAAACGGGCCCAAACCTTCAAAGCGTTTTGATCAAATTTAAATTCCGAGTCTCTACATCTCTTTAACACACTTTGAAAGAGCTCTCTCCAATATTGAAGTTGATTCTTGGACTTGATCTTTGAGCTTCATGACGTTGACGTGAAGGGTCTTCGCTTTGTTCGAATGTTGGATCTGACTTAAACTTTGGACTTTATAATATTGATGCATAGGGAACGTTGATGCAGACCTTCGTCTTGCTTCTAAAGTATATGTCAGTGTGGAGGGCTACACCTTGCTTCCAAAGTATATGCCGTGGTGGAGAGTTTTGCCTTGCTTCCTAAGTATGCGCCGAGCTGCGAGCTTTATAGTGGAGTAGAAGCACGGGCTCACCAAAAGTAACAACTCCTTGAACCGGTAGTAGTGCAGTGGAAGCACGCGCTCACCAAAAGTAACACCTCCATTAGAACTAGACTCGAGCGATCTTTAAAGGTCGAACTCACAATGGCCCAGATCTGAGCGCACCCAGAATCTGAATAAAAGCCAATTGAGAGCCACCTAAAAGTGCAAGATAAACAGCTCTGATGAGTAGATGAAGAAAGTTGTATCAGCAAAGCTCCTCGGTTGAATGCACTTGATCAAGAGTTGAAGTTGGGGCAACATAGAACTCCTATATGGAATAAACCAGCCAAAGATCCTCAAAAAGCAAATATCCGCGCTCCCAAGAAGAAAGTTGTATCAGCAAAGCTCCTTGGTTGAATGCACTCGATCAATCCGTATCAGCAAAATTCATCAGTTGAATGCACTCGAATTTGTATCAGCAAAATTCCTCGGTTGAATGCGCTTGATCAATTTGTATCAACAAACTTCCTCGGTGGAATAGCACTTGATCAAGAGTTGAAGTAAGAGTCGAAGTTTGGGCAATTCTCCATCTCTAAAGCCCCAAAAAAAAAATCAATCTCCTCAAATTGAAGAACTTCTCCGTCCAATAGCCTCCCCAATCCCTCGATGAATAAAATGGTCGCCTCTAAAAATGGTGAGGAGAACACCGTCATCGGTCTGGAAGTCGCCTCGCTCAAACAACCACCGCTTTGCTCTGCTTCATGTCAGATTTGGCAACTAAAGGGCGCCGACCTCCTTGTTCCTATCGACGAGAATCACTAGCTCAAAGGCTACAACAACTTGGAGAAGAACGCCTCTGAAGGTTGCCCCATCTCATTCTCTCGATCTACCCTATCTCTCCGCAAATTAAGAAACTGCCTCTTCCATTCGCCCGCCGCAGCCGACCCACTCCATCCCTCTGTGCTCCAAGAGGGTTCCAGCTGCTGCTGCATCCACTCCGAAGAAGTCGCGATCGCCGCAACCTGTCGTTGCTTCTCCAATGCTCGCACTCAAATTGAAGGTCTCCATAGAAACAGAACCGAGTCTGCACTCTCCACTTCTCTCATTTTCAAAATATGTCGACGATACTGCTGCCTCGAATAGACATCGCACCGCTGCCATGGTTTGCCGTCATGCTTGCTCCGCTTCAGCCCCCATATCCTGAAATCCGGCGAGAAGCCTCTCAACTCCACTCCCTCTACGCTCCAAGCTGTTTCCGACTGTTGTTGCGCCCGCTAAAAAGAAGCCAATGACTGCTGCAAAACCAAAGCCAAAAACCGCCGCCGCAAGAACAAACACGAAGCCTAATCAGGAACCAAATCGAAGAAAGTAAGGCAAAAGTAGTGAAAATCCTCTTTCAAGCAATCTGTCGAACATGTGAAGGACATGACAAAGAATCAGATTTCTCAAAGCTATGGAAAGGAGAACTCAGCAAGACTTCAACACCAAAGAAAGAAAACAAGGAGGAGAAGGTTTTGGATGCAGATTTCTGTCTGAATATGAAGAAAAAAATACTCCCTCCGTCTCACAAAAACATGAACAAAGAGAAATGCACGGATTTTAAGAAATGTTAGTTGAGAGTTAAAGTAAGTGGAAAATAGGTCCCACTTTAAAAGGTGTTGTGAGAGTAATGAATTAATTAAGGAAAAGTAGTGGTGGGCCATGATGTACTAAAATGGAAAGGTTCATGTTTTTGTGAGACACCCCAAAATGGAAAAACGTTTATGTTTTTGTGAGACGGAGGGAGTATGAGCTTTAAAACCCTTTTATAATGGTAATCTTTTATCATTGATAGAAGTCTTTCTTTCATAGAATTGCTTGAAGTTCGAAAATTTCTCCTACTTATCTACTCATCTGCTTAAAGTTATCCAATAGTCACATGAAGAATTCAAAACGATGGAGTTTCTTTTCATTGTTATCTGCTCAAAGTAATCCAATAGCCATATGGAGAATTCTGGAGATTTTCACAAAGTTATCCGCGTTGTTGCACTTGCTCGAAGAAATCCAAAGCCTTTGGATTAGATTATTAAGTCCGAGACAAAGAAGAATTCTATTGCGAAAAGAGTCCTCTCGCCGCCATGACATCTGGAACCTGAAGAGCAGAGATGGTAGCCTTCGTAGCTAAGGAAATCTGATGCGCAACTTGTGAAGTCTGATACATCTGAGGCGTCGCAAGAATTGTAATTCTAAGAAATTGGCTCGGTGAAATTCTTTTTGGGCTAAATAATCACTTTAAGTTAATAAAGCCCAAATTGATGGACTATGTCATCAAATGCGAAAAGAATGGGCTGTTCAAATTACAAAGATTATGATCCCAATACTACTATTATGTGGTAAATAATATTTGCATCAATTCGAATTTTTCATTAGTGGTATCTGCTATTTGTCTAAAATAGTGGTTTCATTGGTGACAAATTTGTTAAAGTAAAAAAAAAAAAAAAAGAACTCCTAAATACGAGTCTAAACTATTTACAAAGTCAAATTTGAATTCAAATTCAAGAACTCCTAAATACGAGCATAAACTATTTACAAAGTCAAAGTCAAAGCCAAATTCAAAAACTCCTAAATACGAGTCTAAACTATTTACAAAGTCAAATTCGAATTCAAATTCAAGAACTCCTAAATACAAGTATAAACTATTTACGAAGTCAAAGCCAAATTCAAAAACTCCTAAATACGAGTATAAACTATTTACAAAGTGAAGCCCAAATTCAAGAACTCCTAAATATGAGTATAAACTATTTACAAAGTCAAAGTCAAATTCAAATTCAAATTCAACTCCTTATTATGAGTTTAAACTATTAAATAAGTTCGAGACTCGTCCATTTCCAAAGACAAGATGTCCATGAACAGGTCTCGATGGAGCAATTTGTAGGCAATTAAATTTATAGCCTATTAAATCCTGCCATGTGGAAATTACAAATTAAATATGAAATTATATATTTTATTTTATATTTTGGAATTAAATTAAATATAATTCCAAGATTAAATAAATATATAATTAATATTTGATTATATGGATTTATTGACCAATCAGAAATTGACATGCGGAAAATCTACATAAAATATTAAATATTTTATGTAGATAAATACAAATATTGAGGAGCCAATCAAATCGCGCCACCTCAACCCTAAAAGTCCAAAATGACAGGCCAAAGCCCACAGCCCACTCCATTCTTCACCTATAAATATGGGTCATTTGTGGAGTCAAAAGAAGAGCTCAAGCATTGAATGAGTAATTCTCTACAACGAAGTCATCTCCAACAATCAAGGCATTCTGTAAATAAAATCAAAGAGTTCTTCATCAAATTCATCCAAGTCAACGTTTGATTCAGAAATAAGGTGAAGCCCTCTGGATTGACGTTATCAAATCAAATTCAAGTCAACGTTCAAGTTCAAGGAGATCAAGAAATTATATTTCGCTCCAAGGATTTGAAGAAGTTTGAAGAGGAGAATCAAAGGATTAAAGTAGAGAATCGCAACCTACAACAAATTCATTTCAATCCACATATTTTAGATTTGTACACATTTTTGTATTTCATTTATTGAATACAATAAAATTTGTGTTTACAACCCGATACCCGCATATTTTAGCAACACAATACCCGATCCCGACCCGCACCCCGTAAAAAGCGGGTATCGGGTACCCAAAATCCGCACGGGTATCGGGGTGGGTCGGGTATACCTGATACCCGCAATCTGTTTAGTCAACCCTATTAATATATGATCGGAGTTGGCAGCCAACAGATAATTGGTAAAATTTGAACATATAATTTTTTTCGTCGAATCGTCGTGACGAGATTAGCTACCCAATCACTATGTGTAGGGATGTTATTCAATTCGAAATATGCTAGTTGGTCCCCATAAATGGATAATTTAAAGGGTTAGGAGTTAGGATTGAAATTTTTTAGTTCAATAAAATTTCAATTTGAATGGTCCGAGCTAAATAACCTAATGACTAGATAGGGTTAGCCGGAAAATAACCTAAATCTTATAGGGCTAACTTGAAAACGATTTGTTGTCCTGATTATATGAATATTTTCTAATTATTTAATTTTCAAACATCATTACTTTATTTGTGAAAATTAGTATAATAATTAAGTTTTTTTTTCCCCGAAAGGTTTGCGGAATGCATTTTGATTCAATATTCAAAAATTATACTCATCATTTTAGTTTTCTATGTTTTTAATCTAATACTTAACCTAAAATATTTAGATGTAAAAATGATAATCATTTAAGAAAAATATGTGCATCTATCCTTATCCCTTAAAGTGTTGCATATTAGTTACTCCATCCGTCCACTAATTTAAGGCCTACTTTCCTTTTTGGTCCGTCCACCAACTCAAGGCCTATCTATTTTTAGTAAGTTTTTATTCATATTTTAATTGGTGGTTCCCAATAATCAATACACTTTTTCTCCACTCAACTAATAAATAATACACTTTGTGGGTCCCTTTCTCCACTCAATCAATAAACAATATATTTGTCCCCTTGGGATGACCTAGTGGTTGGGGTGGTTGCCTGTTGTCCAAGAGGTCACAGGTTCGAGTACTCTCGGCCACAATAATTACTAGGTGGGGTGTGTGTGTGACTTGTATTATTTATAATGTAATTTCATCAAAAAAAAATATACTATATATTTTGTGGGTCATTTTCTCCACTCAACTAATAAAAAAATATACTATATATTTTGTGGGTCATTTTCTCCACTCAACTAATAAAAATATATTTTTTCTTAAAATTCGTGCTTTTTCATGTAGGCCTTGAATTAGTGGACGGAGGGAGTATTATATTAGGCGATGTTGAGATGTCACTTATTTATATGTGTATTTGCTTGTTCCAAATATAAATTATAGTCGAGAAATATATTAGTTAAGGTTTTTTTTTTTTTTTTTTTCAATTTTTTTAGTTCGACTAGCCTCATGAGTTAGCCTAAGAAAGCCAAAAGTTTAAAATTTGGGTAAAGAATATATAGCCCAAAAAAATTTAAACTCAAATTAATAGCCTATAACGAGATAGCTCGTAGTCCAATAAGATTAGCCCAAATTTCGGTGTGTTGCCCGATTTAAATATCCAATCCAATCCAATTAATTAAAAGTCCTTTTCCTTCAAATATCCACTGCAAAATTTTGGGCACAAAAAACAGGTATTAGTAATGAAAAATGAATGCACATTTTGCGAAAATTAGCATGGAATGAAAAAACTCATTACTACGTACATCCTTGTCAAATATCATAAAACATGCAACTTAAATATTCATCACTTTCCGTTCAAAAGAAGAAAAAAAGAAACAGATTGTTCCTAAAAAGGTCTTAAATTTCTAGTGTTTCTTTGTGGCAATGGCGCCAACAATTCGAATTATGTTCTCGCTGATATTTACTGCCCTCAAATTTTATGAAGCTTTCACACATTCAGTATCCGCTGTTGAAACTCCAGTGCTCATGGAAAACCCGCAGCAGGTAATTGTAACTTTCTTTTTTAAATTAGGTTATGTATAATCCTTTTATGGAGATAGGTCATTGATTCTTTATAATACTCGGCTAAATAAATAACCGGTCGACCTTCCCCAAGTACAGTTATTGGAGTGAAATAAAAAAGATGAAATTAAGAAACATAAATTGATGCAGGTGCACATATCTGTGAGTGGCAAACAACACATGAGAATATCATGGATTACTTTGTTTCCATCTTCACCAACTCTATACTACGGCACATCGCCGGGAAAGTACACTCACACTGCAAAAGCAAGCCAGAACACATACCGCTTTCTCGACTACGACTCCGGCGAAATACACGACGTCGTCATCGGCCCTCTCACCCCGAATACCTCTTACTACTACCGTTGCGGCTCCACCAACTCTCCTCCAGAATTCTCCTTCACAACTCCCCCCTCACAATTCCCCATCAAATTCGTCGTCGTAGGAGATCTCGGCCAAACCGACTGGACGAGCTCGACGCTGGACCGCATCGCAGAAACCAAGTACGACGTGCTGCTGCTGCCGGGGGACTTGTCGTACGCGGACATGAACCAGCCCAAGTGGGACCGGTTCGGGATCATGGTGCAGCCGCTGGCGAGCCAGCGTCCGTGGATGGTGACGCAGGGGAACCACGAGGTGGAGAGGATCAAGCTGCTCCACCCAACCCCCTTCACCGCCTACAACGCCAGGTGGGTCATGCCCTACGAGGAGTGCGCCTCGCCTTCCAACCTCTTCTACTCCTTCCAAGCCGCCGGCGTCCACGTCATCATGCTGGGCTCCTACGCCGACTTCCGCCCCGCCTCCGACCAGTACCGCTGGCTGCAGGCGGATTTGGGGAAGGTCGACCGGAGGAGAACGCCGTGGGTGGTCGCCGCCGTGCACGCGCCGTGGTACAACTCCAACGGCGACCATCAGCAGGAGTATGAGTCGGTCGGGATGATGCAGGCCATGGAGGACTTGCTCTTCCGGGCGCGTGTCGACGTCGTCTTTGCCGGCCATGTCCATGCCTACGAACGCTTCGTAACATCTCTTAATTATGTTTATGTAATTCCATTCCCAAATTAATATTTAGTACTTTTACTCGTATTAATTAATTCAGGTACGTGTGTATAAGGACAAGCCTAATGAGTGTGGGGCGATGCATATCACAGTAGGGACGGGGGGCAATCATGAAGGCCTTGCTTCATGGTGAATACTATTGTTCATTTAATTTAATTTTCTCCACATACCATACATGAAGGTGTTGAAAGTAAATCTACAGAAGTCAAGATTAGCAAGCAGCAAAAGTCAGAAAGAGAAGCAGCGTGCCTTTATTTATCTGTCAAAGATTTACCACGGATCCCTTAATCATAGGGATCCTGGTAAGACTTTAATATCATGTAATACATTATAAAAGATGATAGAATTCTTCAGAAATAAGGAGCAATACAACATCAAGAGAAATACAATAACAATCATTTGCTTCTCTTTATCTTTCTCTATGCATTATGATAATAGCATGTTTTAACATGGTATCAGAGCAGGTTCAGCAGGTTCAACCATAGGAACTCAGAAACGAATCATCATCGTTCATAATCCAAAACCAAAACCATTCCTAGCCAATACACCAAACCATTCCTAACCAATACACCAAACCAAAACCTCTGTTCTTCATTTCCTGAAAAAAAATGCCAGGAGAGATTGAAGCCATAAACCAAACAGATTCAAATGAATCAATTCAACAAATCCACAGAATGGATCGAACTTACCCAAATCCACTCGACTGGTGTGAAGAAGGGATCAATAAGCACAGAAAACTGATCGGAAATCACCGATTATTTCAGTTCCTCTCCGGATTTGATAGGAGATATGACAGACTTCGTCGGGACATTCTCAAGGAAGTTCCCTCAGCCGAGTCGGCATTCTCAAGAGTGAGATGGGAGGCCGCCCGGCTACAGCCGGCAACCAACCCGGACCCTTCATCATCGGGAGCCATCGGGACCGGGATTGCCACCGTCCACTGCCATACGCCTCGGCCGGAAGACGGCTTTCAGCCGACCACCACCGGCAGAGGTCAGCCAAACCGCTCAGGCAGCTCTTCATCGAACTCTCCGAGATATCAAATTCACCGTCAAACAGCAGCGGCAACTCCTCCGCTGCTGCAGCTGCTGCGGCGCGGATCTGATCAACGGCATCGCCACGCCACGGCCAGGCAGCAACATGTCGCTGACCGCCGACGTGTCGGTGAAGAACCCCAACTTCGCGTCATTCCGGTACCCGGAGACGACGTCGGCGCTGTTCTACCGCGGCGCGGCGGTCGGCAAGGCGCGCGGCCCCGCGGGGAGGGCGCGGGCACGGCGCACGGCGAGGATGAACGTGACGGTGGAGATGATCGCGGATCGGGTGCTGGCGCAGCCGGATCTCGGGTCGGATATCAACTCGGGGCTCCTGACGCTGGGCAGAATGGAGTATCGGGAATTAAGGGGGAGGCGGCTGGAGGAAATTGGGGAGAATTAAAAGCAGGTATAGGGTTTGGTGTTTTCACACCAAACCCTCCATCTTTTCCTTATTATCATAAAAGACCCCATTTTATGCCAACTAACCCCCCAAGTTCCGAGATATTACAAAAGCCACCCCTTGATTCTAATGAATTGCAGAAATTACCCCATGTTATGCAAAAAGACCCACCTACTCTTATTAAATATCAGAATAGCCCCCATTTGCAGCCTAGTCCCTCGAAATTTAGGGATTTATATAGTATACCCCATTTTATGCAAAACCAACCCCAAAAAATGCATAATCATGATATTGACCCTAAAAGGCCTTCAAACTTTTCCGCTGTGTACCAGATGTCAGGTAATAATAGGGATAGAGATAAAGGGTGGATTTTTGATTGTGGAGCCACTGATACAATGACTTTTGATAAAACTGATATTATTAAGTCATCAACATCACATCGTACGCATGTTCAGACTGCAAATGGTGATTTGACTCGTGTTAAAGGAGCCGGAACTATAGAAATTTCCCCTACTTTACGTCTCTCAAATTGTCTTTATGTCCCGTCTCTTTCACACAAACTCTTATCTATTAGCCATGTTACAAAAGAATTCAATTGTACCATGATAATGCATCCCCACTTCTGTTTGCTTCAGGATATCAGGACGGGGGAGATTATTGGGCGTGGCACTGAGCGGGATGGATTGTACTATGTGGATGAGATAGCTCAACAAGGCAAGGTGATGCTGGCTCACGGAACTGCTGACCGGGAAGCCTGGCTTTGGCACCGTCGGTTAGGGCATCCATCCATGGGGTATCTTAAGCTTTTATTTCCTAAATTAATAAAAAATGATGAGAATTTATCTTGTGAAACTTGTGTTTTAGCTAAAAGCCACCGAAAATCTTTTAAGCCTAATGACACACAAGTAAACTCCATATTTTCTCTTGTTCATTCTGATGTTTGGGGTCCTTCACCCGTGGTAGGGGGACAAGGTTTTAAATATTTTCTGTTATTTATTGATGATTGCACTAGGATGACATGGGTATATTTTTTAAAACACAAATCTGAGGTTTTTGAAAAATTTACTCATTTCCATACTATGGTTCAAACTCAGTTTCAGAAAAACATCCAAACCCTTAGAACTGATAATGGGGGGGAATTTGTTAATAATTCAATGAAAATATTTTGTCAAACAAAAGGGATTATTCATCAAACTACTTGCCCCCACACTCCTGAACAAAACGGAGTTGCCGAAAGAAAAAACCGAATTTTACTTGAAATGACTCGTTCTATGATGATTGAGTCTCATGTTCCCTCCTCTTTTTGGCCCGAGGCCGTGAAAACCTCGGCTTACCTTATTAACCGTCTCCCTACTAGGACTCTTAAACTTCAAACACCATTACAGAAATTGTCTACTCTGGCCTCCATACCTCTTGCCCTTACACTTCAACCACGGGTCTTTGGGTGCTCTGTTTTCGTTCACATTCCGAAACATGAACGCACCAAACTCTCTCCTTGTGCAGTCAAGTGTGTGTTTGTAGGTTATGGAGTTAATCAAAAAGGATATAGGTGTTACAATTCCAAAACCCGTCAAATCATCACCACCATGAACTGTGATTTCCTTGAAACTGAGTATTTCTACGATAACCACCTTACCAGTCAGGGGGAGAGTGAGAGTGAGATCGACTTGTTAAGTTGGTTACCAATGCCAGTCTCGGAAGCAGATCCAACAGAAAAAGTTAGCCTTGCCACCGAGCATGTTTCATCCACTCCAGAACAATCTAGTCCGCTGCATGAGCCTATATCTTCTCCGCCACTGATATCTGAGGTAAGATCTTCTGAACCTACTATTGTGGCTTCTGATTCTGCTGATAATATTTCTCAAGTCATTGAAGAAGAACAGGAGGATAATACAGTAGATGGAGATACTGGGAGATATGTGCTACCACCCAGGAGTAATCGGGGTGTACCTCCTAAACGGTATACCCCAGAGAAAATTGTGAGGAATTCGCGATACTCAATTGGGAATATCGCCAAGGGAAACTTGTCCAAAAATGCCACAGCCTATGAAGCGGCCTTATATGATGAGGAGATTCCACAAACAGCAGAGCAAGCCCTGAAGATCGAGCATTGGAGAAATGCTATGAAGAAAGAGATAGGAGCCCTAAACCGAAACCATACATGGGAGAAGTGTAGACTACCAAAGGGGAAGAAAACTGTAGGATGCAGATGGGTCTTCACAATCAAAAGGAGACCGGATGGATCTATTGAGCGTTACAAAGCTCGATTGGTCGCAAAAGGATACACACAGATGTATGGAATCGACTATGAGGAGACCTTCTCACCTGTTGCAAAGATGAACACTGTCAGAGTGCTCCTCTCAATTGCTGCTAATAAGGACTGGGATCTTCATCAGTTCGATGTTACAAATGCTTTCCTACATGGAGAGCTTGAAGAAGAGAGAGAAGTCTACATGGAGGTGCCTCAAGGCTTTTCAGGAGATTTTGGAGAGGGTGAAGTTTGCAAGTTGAAGAAAACCTTATATGGGCTCAAGCAGTCTCCCAGAGCTTGGTTTGGAAGATTCACCGCAGCCATGAAGAAGTTTGGGTACCAGCAAAGCAACTCAGATCACACCTTATTCTTAAAGAAACGAGGTGATCTAATCTCTTGTTTGGTCATTTATGTTGATGACATGATTATAACAGGGGATGACACAGAGGAGATTCAAAAGTTGAAAGAAAGCTTGTTCAAAGAGTTCGAAATGAAGGACTTAGGAAAACTAAAATACTTCCTCGGAATTGAAGTTCTCAGATCAAAGAAGGGGATCTTCATCAACCAGAAGAAGTATACTCTAGATCTCCTAGCTGAAACTGGGATGCTAGATTGCAAGCCAGCAGAAACTCCTATTATCGTAAATCATGGGCTACAAATTGTGGAAGGAGCTCAGTTAGCCGATCGAGGACAATATCAGCGTCTGGTAGGGAAACTTATCTATCTTTCCCATACTCGACCTGACATTGCTTATGCTGTTGGTGTTGTTAGTCAATTCATGCACCAACCACAGGCTGACCACATGGAAGCTGCGCTCAGAATTGTGAGATATTTGAAGAAGACTTTTGACTATGGAGTGCTGTTCAAAAAGGCTGGACACCTTGAGATACAAGCTTATACCGATGCTGACTGGGCAGGAAATCCAAATGACAGAAAGTCAACAGCTGGATACTTTGCATCTGTGGG
Organism: Salvia miltiorrhiza; assembly: GCF_028751815.1. Lineage (NCBI taxonomy): Eukaryota > Viridiplantae > Streptophyta > Magnoliopsida > Lamiales > Lamiaceae > Salvia > Salvia miltiorrhiza. The sequence continues at coordinate 37,348,556 of NC_080394.1, read as the reverse complement.
AGGAAATCTTGTCTCATGGAGAAGCAAGAAACAAAAGGTGGTTGCACTCTCAAGTGCAGAATCAGAATTCAGAGGAATCAAGAGTGGGTTAACCGAAGTCCTTTGGCTAAGAAGATTGTTGATGGAATTAGGCCTTCACCCAACAAAGACGTGCCAAATGTACTGCGACAACAAGGCTGCCATCAGCATATCTGAGAACCCAGTTCAACATGATAGAACTAAACATGTCGAAGTGGATAGGCACTTTATCAAGGAGAAGATTGAGGAAAAGATTGTGGAGCTCCCGTTTGTGAGGTCCGAAGATCAGCTCGCTGATATCTTAACCAAGGCTGTGGACTTCAAAAGTTTTTCAGAAGTTCTTTCCAAGTTGAGTATCGGAAATCCCGTCACTCAACTTGAGGGGGAGTGTTGAAAGTAAATCTACAGAAGTCAAGATTAGCAAGCAGCAAAAGTCAGAAAGAGAAGCAGCGTGCCTTTATTTATCTGTCAAAGATTTACCACGGATCCCTTAATCATAGGGATCCTGGTAAGACTTTAATATCATGTAATACATTATAAAAGATGATAGAATTCTTCAGAAATAAGGAGCAATACAACATCAAGAGAAATACAATAACAATCATTTGCTTCTCTTTATCTTTCTCTATGCATTATGATAATAGCATGTTTTAACAGAAGGAAGGGTACATGATTAAATTTTTAATTTGAAATTGTGAATTATAGGTTTATGGATCCACAGCCAAAGATATCTGCTTTTCGGGAGGCAAATTATGGGCATGGACAATTTAGTGTAGTGAATGCGAGCCATGCTGTTTGGACGTGGCACAAAAACGACGACGGTTTAGGTGTTGCATCTGACACAGTCTGGATAAGAAGCCTAGCATCTATTCCAGCATGTGCGAAGCTCTCATTTTTCAACTTCAAATTCATCCATATGTAACTTATTTGAATTACATGATCTAATTTTGCTTGTCTGGTCTGAAATAAATTTTGTACGAGGACAATTCCGTAAATATGCAGGTGTATGTGTTGGGAAAGGGTTTGGAATTGGGCTGACATTTCATGAGGCCCTTTTTTTATCTAAACCATCTAACATGGCCTGGTAACATGGAGAAGCCCAGTATGAGTTGTAGATTCTGAATAATGCCCACGTCGTAAGATTTAAAACTCTCATTTCAATTTTTGGTCAAATTTCTTAGTCCAAAACCAACTCCTAGCTAATTAATGAACATTTTTTAATTCCAAAATTGATATAGATTTAAATTTATGTCCGCATTTGTTTGTACATAAATTTCTGATAAAATAAACGTCCTATTTTTCAAAAACTATAATAATTGCTATTCCAATTTTGATACGCTCCTTGAAATTATATTGTTTGATTCAAGTGACTACCATATGTTAAACAAATATTCTTCCTTACAGATATACTTCCTATTAACATTCATTTCTTAATCTTGAAAATATTTCTTTTGAATTATTTTAATAGGGAGATTTTGTAAATTGGATAATGTATAATCTAGTAATGTTTAATGAACTAATTAATATCGCGTTAATAAAAAATTGACTTGAGAACTAATATCATCCAATTTTTTCTTTATAATAAAACGTAATTAAGATTGTTAAATCACAAGAATTTCATTCACATTTATTTGTATTGTTCAAATTTCACCAACCGGAATACAAATCTTACAGAAATTATAAAACATAAACAAAATAGTTTCGCTTATGTTATGTATAAATTGGTCAAACTTATTTTGGTAATATTTCTGTATATTAGGAACAAGTCCAAAGTTAATGTAGAATGCAAATACTGTAAGACAGAGAAACGAAATATAAATAGCAAAGGACGCACGTAATTATATGCAAAACCGTGAGCAGCAGTCTGCTGATAAACGCTAGTTTTGAAATTGAGGTCTCCCTCAAGTCTGTTGCGTACCGTACGTGTGCTGTTTTTAAACCGCCGCGAATCTCATGCGTCTCGCGTTATCACCGTTTTCAATATAAAAACACAACCCTTTTCTTTTCTTTTCTTTTCTTTTTGTCTTCAATCGTTAATCCATTTTCATTAATTTCTTTTGTTATGATGGCCCCGACATCTTTAATTTTGTCACTGGCCTTTGCCGTGGCCATTGTTTCAGCCGCCGGATACCGCCGCCCGCCGCCGCGGGGATCCCTTTCTCGGTCGCTCTTAGAAGAACTCGATCACATTGATTCCACCACTCCCCAACAGGTGCTCTCTCTCTCTCTCATAAGTGAATTTGATTCTGACGGAACCAAGTATATCAATATTATCTGGTGATGAGTGATGGATTATCTTGCTTGCATACTTAGCCTTTGAGTTGGTATTTCGTCTTCTTTTTAGCATTTTTCCATCAACTCCAAAAACCTTATTAGGAGAAACATAGGGAAGATATATGGTAAGAAAATTGAGATGATCGATCAGCAAGTTGGGGCAAGTAGTTTAACCAAGAAACTCTTATTTCTTCCTAGTAATGAAAGATGTAGTTGGGAGATGCGCCTCTGTCTCCCCATGAATTAGTATATCCAAAGGAAGTGACCTACTAGGAAAGGATGTACCAAACATACCAAATTTACATCACCTTCCAAATTACCAAAATGCTGAGGTAGTACCGACATCATTGGATTCACAAGCAAATATTTTAAATCCATTAAACTTCAAACACATATATTTGAAAGTATGGAGTGGTTCAAATTTAATGTGTATTTATCACTGTTAAATTAATTTATAGTCTAGCAAGGACAAAAATTTTACAATTTTTAAAATTCATTACTGTTACGGAAAATTAATAATATTACATAGCAAATTCATAATGAACTTATTTTATATGATAAATGTATGATAGTGTACATTTTAATTTTGGATTGAGCAAGAAGCGTTGTTGATGCAGGTGCACATATCTTTGAGCGGTGCAGAGCACATGAGAATATCATGGATCACATCAGATCCGAGTCCAGCAGTGGTGCACTATGGTACAACTCCCGAAGCTAACACCTCCTCCTCAAACGGAACCACAGCAACGTACAACTACTTAATGTACCGGTCGGGCGAGATACACGACGTCGTAATCGGCCCATTGCACCCCAACACGGTATATTACTACCGATGCGGCGCATCCTCTTCTTCTTCTCCGATCTTCAATTTCAAAACCCCTCCATCACAATTCCCGATACAATTCGTAGTCACCGGCGACCTCGGTCAAACCGATTGGACGAGATCGACGCTCAAAAGCATCGGAAAATCGGATTACGACGTATTGCTATTGCCCGGAGATTTATCCTATGCTGATACGATCCAAAATCTCTGGGACAGCTTCGGGCAACTGGCGCAGCCTCTGGCTAGCCAGCGGCCGTGGATGGTGACGCAAGGCAACCACGAAATCGAGAAGATCCCTCTCATCCACGGCGAGAAATTCACAGCTTACAATGCGAGATGGGTGATGCCCTTTGAGGGGAGCGGCTCCACTTCGAATTTGTACTACTCTTTTGAAGTGGGAGGTGTTCATGTGGTCATGCTCGGGTCGTACGCGGAATTCGGGCGGGAGTCGGAGCAGTACCGGTGGCTGCGGGCGGATTTAGGGAAGGTGGATCGGAAGAGGACGCCGTGGGTGATCGGTGTTGTACATGCGCCGTGGTACAATAGTAATGAAGCGCATCAGGGGGAGTATGAGTCAAGTGGGATGAAGGAGGCCATGGAGGAGTTGCTATTTCGAGCTCGTGTTGATGCAGTTTTTGCAGGCCATGTCCATGCTTATGAGCGCTTTGTAAGTTTTCATACTTTTTTTTTTAATGTTATTTTTTATTTTGTTTTGTGAAATTCAGCCAAATAATTTTATAAGCCTGAAAACTTTGGGATATCTTGGCCCAATGGGCTCAGGTTGGGCTAACATATTACTGAATTCATACTGTAGACTCAGAAACGGCCCGTAAAAGTGCTATTTTCGACCTGACGATTTAACATGTATTATTATTATTATTATTGATCGTGATGCATCTTCATATTTGGTTATTTATTTTGAAAAATAATGTGATCTTATATTCAAAATTATATATATAGGAGCGAGTTTACAATGATGAAGCCAATGAATGTGGTCCGATACACATAACCATTGGCGATGGAGGCAATCGCGAAGGACTTGCTAAGAGGTAGTATTTGTTATTTTTTAATTATTATTTAGAATTTACTTTTGATTTTCATGAGGAACAGGAAGCTATTTGTGTAGGAAATATTTTAATATTTGTATGATTAACAGGTTCAAGGAACCACAACCGAAGATATCTGCATTTAGAGAGGCAAGCTTTGGACATGGACAACTTTCTGTAGTAAATGCAAGTCATGCTTTGTGGACATGGCATAGGAATGAGGACAACGACGTCGTCGCATCTGACCAGATTTGGCTTACAAGCCTTGCCTCTGTTGCCTCATGCTCTTGACTTATAGTTCTATTCAAATTCTACTTTTTAATATTATGTAAATGCACAAGACAATATTTCCTGAAATACGGCAATTGGTACAGGCTCCAAAATTATATTCCAAAGCTTTCGATTATTCTCCATTATTAATTTGCATATCAATAGCACTTGCGGATCCAGGATTATAAAATTGGGGGGACGATCGATAGAAAAGATAAAATTATTTTATATATAAACATTGTCTTATATTTAAAATGCATAAATATCGTTACAATTGAGCATTAAGCCCGACCCCACGAGTCTTCATTTTCTGGAATCGATCAATTACATCATTATCAGGAATTTGTAGGAACATATTTTTCTCAATATAAGTGACCAAACAATCATTTAATAATTGATCACCCATGCTATTCCGCAACCTATTTTTGACATAGGTCATTCCCGAAAATACTCTTTCCAGCGATTGGGAGAATCAACACCAACTTGATTAGCAAATAAATTGCCTGATAAGTCTCATGCTTTTTTTGTTTCTACAAAGCAAAACGCCGCATCTTTCTCCACACTATATTCAAGCCACATCACATTTCTTAAACCAAGAAACACTAAATCTAGGCATACCTCCTATCTCTTTGAGGAAAACCAAGAAAATTATTTTCTGTAAATCCATAACGTTTACTCGAAATTGATTTTTGCTCCTAATTTTAAACACTCTACTTTTAAATACATAACCTTTTGTTTTTGTCTCAAATTTGTCTGGTGACTATTTCTTTCTTACGTCGGCGCTGGAAATGATTCGGTGGAGTCGGAATTGACACCTAGACATATTTTTGACATATGAAAAAAAAAATTAAAAAAAAAAAGGAAAACCCCCCTCCCATTGTCTTCTTCCCCCTTCCCCCCACCCCTAAACCCTACTTTCCTCTCCCCCCACCCGGCGCCGCCCCCTACCTCCAAAGGGTTGTATACTGAAAGCAAAACTTTATGCTTGCATACATTGATTCCTTAGTTCACTATGATTCTTCTATCTGAAATATTGTTATTGCAAAATTCTATTATAGTCCAATTTATCTCATACCATAGATTATATGGTGTGTTGTACATCACAGAAGATCATATAATTGGAAAAGGTTGAGATACAAATTGAGTTCACAATAGAGGCAACTATGGACGAGTAACTGGTTTAGAATGTAGCATAAATGGATAAATAGTTTGTCTTGACTATTTATTTATGTCGTACCTTTGTGTATTGAACAGGATCACAGTGAGATTAATTCTTATATTCTGACTAATTAAGAATCAAGATCTCGGCGACTTAAATAGTCTTAACCTTAGTTGGATTAATCGGTGTGAATAATATATTGACTATTGCTTTGATTAATTATCCTGGGTGAGAGTTCTCTTGAAGCTCAATATACTCGATACTTTGGGTGATAACAATTATTATTTGACATGCGATTATATTGCAATAAGGATCCGTGTCCTGCTAATAACAGGATGATAATATCCTCTCGAGGAACTTAATAAGTTTATCGTATTAAACCCTGCAGGTGGAATTAGTTTCGATACGATAATAAGTTTAAGTGGTAGCACTCGAGATGTCGTTTATAATTAAACGACTGATTAATTAATTAATTAATCGTCAGATGAATTAATTAATTAATGGATATTAGACATCTTAAACACGGGGATTAATTAAGTCTAATGCTAGCCTCCTACTCACCTAAAGAATAAAGAGGTAATTCAGTATTAATTTTTTAGTGGAATAAATTAATACTTGTGCATCGATTTTATTCTGGGCTGAATAAGAAAATCGAGCACTGGAAGGCCAAACTTTATTCGAGCTAGTAGATCACCGCTTGGCCCAATAAAGGCGTAATTCCATAGGGGGCGTCCCTTCTCAATTATTTTCTCTTGGGCTCTATTTAGTTTAATTAAGTTTATGGGCTTATTATTTAGGTATAGCTAATACCTAGTATAAATAATAAGAAAGCCCTAAACCTAATTACTTGAGCATTAACGTGTGAGTAGAAAAAGCGAGAGTTCTGTGAGAGCAGAAGGAGAGAAAGGGAGACGCCATTCCTAGAAGGTGGAAAGGACTTGAAGTTCGTAGCCACCCTACGTCAAGTCTTGCCGTGGGAAACAAGTCGGAAGATTCAGTCTGGAGTCGGTCATCGCCGGATTTGCAAGTAAGATTCGTTCTCTTGTAAGAGGCACGTAATTTCTGTATTTATTCGTTTGGTGTCCGGAATTGGTCACGGGCACGTGAATCATATATCAAAATATGGTTTCTTCACCACCACCATACGCCAGCGCCCGCCGCCCCCTTCCCTACAGAGCGGTGGAGATACAGAGCTCGATTGTAGACCCCTCGTCAGCCCTTTCCACCACCACCACCTATCTAATTTCAAAAACACGCCCGCCGCCCTCTGCCACCACCACCCATCGTCTTTTTAATAGAACCCTACAGTGGCTACGTTGAATGCAATTAAGTTAGATAAATGCAATTAATTCTGGTACATAGACAAGAATGTGAGAGAATTCTGCTCGTGGGAAGTGTTCCCGTCGCGCGAATCGGGTTGTGGATCGCGACACAGGCGGTGAGGCCGGCGGCGAACGCGGTGGTGGACGTGGAGAACACGACGTCACAGCGGGTGATGGAGAAGGTCGGGTTCGTGGAGAAGACAGCAGCTGGATTTAGTTTTTGAAATTAGATGGGTGGTGGTGGTGGGAAGGGCTGACGGGGGTTCTGCGACGGGTCTGGGAAGGGGGCGGCGAGCGCCGGCGTGTGGTGGCAGCAGGCGGCCGCGGCAGGTGGGTGAGGGGAAATTATGATTTGGGAGTGGGGGACGTTGGGGAAGATGATGAAGTGTGTTTTTTTTTTGTTTTTTTTTAATTATTTTTTTCCACATGTCATGAATATGCCAAGTGGAGAATTTCGACTGCCTCTGTGTCAATTCCGGCTACCATCGTGTTATTTTCGGCGTCGGTGTAAGAAAAAATCGATCAACGGACAAATTTGTGACAAAAACAAAAGGTTATGGATTTAAAAGTAGAGTTTTAAAATTATGAGTAAAAACCAATTCAGGAAAAACGTTATGGATTTACAGACAATTATACCCCAATTATCTAATGCAATTTTTTATTCGTGAATTCTATTTCACTAAAATAGAGTACTAAATAAAATAATTTTAAAATAAAAAACAACAACATTTATTTGAAATTGGCTTAAATTAGATATCTTATGAAATGTATATCTATGTAGAGTATTGACTCGTAAAATTTTAAAAGAGAAACTGCAACATTTATTTGAAATTTACCTAAATTAAATGTATATAGCTGCAACCAGTTACTGAAAAAATAAATAATTAATATCAATTATGACTTTAACTTACAAATGTTCAATAAATTATTAAATTTATAATTATCTCATAATCTATCAAAAATTTCATCATACACCATGTTAGTTGTTGTGTCATGCGTATGACCACTCTTATCATATACTAAAATCTTTAGACCTATTTTTCTAGTGATTCTTGAGAGCCACATACAGTTGTCCATGACTAAACACAAGTTTCGGTAAGTATAACCCTACATTCAAGACAAATTGTCTATGACTCTTGTTTATTGTCATAGAAATACAACCAATCAGATGGAATTGCCTTCTTTGAAATCGAATAAAAAAATTAGTGAAATCCGATGGACTCATGATCATTCTAGCAATAACAACTTTCTTGCCCGTATTTTTTTTCTGAAATGAGTTTGTCTTCAATTACTCGTTCCCCAAATTGAGCTATTACCAACTTAATGTCATTGCAAAGCTTATTAGGTGGATCAATCTTTATAAGAAGCATGATTATGCATCCCTATTTCAATTTAATTTCAAGATTCAATAATCTTCAATATTTGATCGTGTTGAAATATTCAACCGAGAATACTTCTTCATTGAGGTCAACTTGTGTATATTATTCGCAAATATTATATGAAATTAGGTAAATAATTTCTTTGGTGGACATTAGAGTCTAGAGACATAATATAATCATTAATTGTATCAATCATCTCATTGGTGGGGACCAAGATAACTCTATCCTTAAGATTTTTTTGATCAGATGCATTATTCATTACATCAGGGTATGTGTTTTCAACTATAGCTGCAACAAGATTTGTTGCATCTCCTATAAGAATATCTTATGATAATGTTTTTTTTTTGTTTGAAACGGATCTTATGATAATGTTACATCAAATTCTCCATCACCAAAACTTTCACCGACAGTAGCGTCACGTACTTTAAGTATTCATTCTATAAATTCTTTAGTTCCTTCTACATCCAAACAGAAGCATTTGCCTGATTTTTTAAGAATAAATAATTACATGTAATATTTATATGTTTTTCGAAATCAAAAGGTATATTTATCAAAGGATAAATAATTATTTTTAGGATAAATTGCATGAAAATACCTGACTTTATACCAAAATCTGGTTTTTTGACAATCTTTTTAATTGTAACAAAAATTTTAACGACCAAATTAAATCTGATTTGGCAGTCGAACCACTAATGAGGAAGTCGAAATGCCAATGTGGCATCAGAAATACCAAATCACACCCACACACCCACTCTTCACTCCCTCTCTCACACACACTCCTCTCTCTCAAACCCTTTACACACTTATCTCTCTCACAAATCCTCCACAGAAGTCACCGACATCCGCAGCCATAGTCGTCGGCTTCCCGCAGCGCCTGATCCGCCATCACCCACCGCCATTGTCGCCGGCCGCCGCCATTGTAGCCATTTTTCCATTAAAAAAAAGAATCTCAAGATTCGTATCCAAAGTAATCTCACAACACAAAACTTCAATGACTAATCAACCAGCGGCGGCGCAACCACCACCGTCGCGACGCCCTCTAAGTCAAAGAATCTCCCTCATCTTCCCTTTCATCTGGAGCATACCGGAGGCCCTCATCACGACGGAGCTCTCCACCGCCTTCCCCGGCAACGGCGGCTTTGTCATCTGGTCGACCACACCTTCGGTCCCTTCTTCGGCTCACTCATCGGCACCTAAAAATTCCTGTGCGGCATCATCAACATCGCCTCCTTCCCCGTGCTCTGCATCGATTATTTGAAGCAATATTTCCCCATTTTCGGATCTGGAAAACTTAGAACCCTCGCGATTTTAATCTCCACCACATTTCTCGCGTTTTTGAACTACACCGGCTTATCAATCATCGGCTACGTTGCGGTGGCGCTGGGGTGATCACCCTCACTCCGTTTCTGCTGATGTCACCGTCACCGACGCGGTGGAGGTCGATCAGAGCCTTTATGTTAGGTAGGTGGGAAGGGGTAAGACACCTGCTAACAGAAAGGAGTTTTGACCAAACAGGGTTGACGACTGATACTGAAAAACTCTTCAGTAAGGAGTTATCAGTTAAGTTACTGGAACTTAACTGATGTACGTAAGGGCTTCAGTCGAGTTTGCTAAAACAGAGATGATATCACTCTTCCTGACTATCAGAGGATAGATCAGTTAGACTAATATCAGACGCAGCGGAAATAACTTTGTTTCGTAATAGCCTTGGTTGAGCACGTTGTTAGTCTTAGGTTTCTCTTTGCAGTTAATCAGAATTCAGTTTATCAAATGAAAGAACGCAAGTAAGAATGTAAAACTGAAAGATGTAAATAACACAGAGACTTTTACGTGGTTCAGAAAACACTTCCTACATCCACGGTCGGTTGATCAGACCAACAATCCACTCCGCAAGTGCTTAACTGGTGCACTGCAAACCGAATCGTGTACTTACCGGGTGCACACAACCGTACCACTGAAGATTCCACTCTTCAATACCAACACTTCACTCGCGTTGGATTTCTCACTCCTAGCACAACCCGCGCTAGGATCTCACGGAGTCAGAGTACCTTCCTGAACTCCTTTACCACTCAAACACTTGATTCTATCTCTCGAAAGGAGGTTTGAAAACTAGCCAACTATACTTCAAAGAATAAGTTCTTTGGAGCAAGTTTGACCTAGGCTTCTGGGTTAACAGAGGTTTGCCTAAGGTCTAAGAGAATGTGTGTAATCAGCAGTGACAGATTTTTGGCTTTGGAATTCTCTTCTTCGATTCAAGCTTTGGGGAGGTTAAGCTTTTGGCTGAGAAACTATTTTGGCAGAGTTTCAGCTTATGTCGTTGAATCGGTGAAGATTGAAGTGATACTCGAGCGCTATTTATAGGAGAGGTCTTGAATAGATCTGTTGGCGGAGAACGTCTTCAAGATTTCTTCTGGAGAGCTTTTCGAATTTGGGCGGAGGCTTCAATCTTCGAGGTTCCTTGTTTGGTGGGAACGGCTATGTTGAAGAGCAGGAGATGTGACGTCTCTGATAAAGTAGCCACCAAATAGGAATGACCTCTGCAGAGAGGGATGATCCTGAGATCTCTGCATTTAATGCGACTGTACTTTTGGAGTACGTGGCTTCCTTTGAACGTTGGAAGTTCAGTCAGAGGAAGAATGTTTAACTGATACTTGACTTTAGTATCAGTTCGCTGAGTCCACGCGGCACGCATTAAGTAATCAGTTTCGAACTGATACTTTAGTTGGTATCTTCAGTCTTCAGTCTTCAGTCCTTCGTTCTTCAGTCTTCAGTCTTCAGAACCGCAAGCTAAACTAGAAACGAACTCTAACACTTGAGTTCAAACAGTTCTAGTCTATTACAATTAAGACCTATGGATGTATCATCAAAACAAGGATTAGGATATTCCATAAAGTTCCCAACAGATTGTACTCAGATGTTTACGATCTAGAGGTTTTTCTTCTTCTTCGTAGATATTGCTTTTTTCATTTCTTCCTTTTCGTGCCCTTTTCCCTTCTCAACGGTCAAATATTTTGAATGTGATTGGAACATTCTCTTAGTGGTTTTCTATGCGAAATTTCGTATGAATTCAAAGATCGATCCCTTACAATTTCAGCATTCACGCTATTTATAGATTGTGTGACCTAATGGGTAATTTAGTAATTTTTGCTCTTAATGTGGGGGGAGGGGGTATTTCTATCACTTTACTTCCCCTCTTCCTTATACGCGAGGGCAAAATCGCCATTTCTACTTTAGGGCATCTTCCACGTCAGCCGATAGATAGTTAGTTAGGAGAGCGGTCCCTATAAAAAGGAGAGACAATGACTGCCTTTCTGTTACCTCGAGTGTGTGCAGGTGTGCAGGTGCACCTCTCTTTTTTCCGTATAAAGCTATTTTTTACTCGTACCTCCCTACTCTGCTTGTTTGATTCAGCTCTGATGAGGACACGAGATAGACAACTCCCAGGTCTGCTCTGACGAGCTAAACCATTATCCCACTTTAAAGTATAGGGATAGTCCTCAATATTCTGATTTCAAAAGAGATCTTGTCTCATAGAGTCGGGGTGGTAATTCTTCTTGTCCAGCTTTGAAGATATTCAACCATGGACACTTTAATGAGGTCTTCGGGCTCTTGGGTCTTTCCAGAGGCAAAGACCCAGCCTCATCATTATATAAGATTAAATACAATATTATTAATTCTACAAAAAATTATTTTTTGTAGTTAACCCTATCGGTTTCATTATGCTATTTTCTTGGAAATTGCACTTTTTTAATTTTAAAATTCATAGGTAAAAAAAATAATAACACTTGATCCCTACTTAATACTAAAATAACATTCCGTTAATTGGGATACTAAAACAACGACCAAACTTCCAAAATATTTTTTAGCCCTATCCGAAGATCTCATAACATCCCTAAGGCTTTTATCGAGTGCTTCAAAGCAGTATTTGTGCCTTATTGGTTCCTCATCCCAAATAATAAGCTTTGTCGTCTCGAGGAGTCCAATTAAATCGTTATCTTAGTTGATCTTGCTGCATGTGAAGTTTTCGTGGCAGTCCATTGGTATACCGAATCTAGAATGTGCAGTCCTATCCCTAGGTAGCAGTAGCGAAGCTATACCACTCGAGGGTAACAGGAGTACTATATGCCCCTCCCTCGTCATTATCAACCATTGTCATTATTTTTTCATGACTAAATCGTCCTTTGCTCATCTATCAAAAAGGGATATAGCTTAGCGTGCTCATCTGTCATTTCTTTTATGTTGTAAGACATCTCTTCTAATATCAGTAGATTTTCTAAATTAGATATGACAGTTTTGTTTGGTAACGACATGTCACGAAAATTAATTAAAATATAATAAATGTGACTAAGAAATGGTGAGATTAAAGTAAAAAAAATCCTGAAATAAGTCTACATATGAGAAAATAAGGAGTAGAAAAACCTTTTAAGCATTATCTCCATTTCACCATTAATTATGGTTGATCATCTAGGGCTAATAAAAAATCCGGTTGCATGCTTCATTGTGGAAACTTTGGCTACACTTGAAATAAAATTTAAATTGTGAGCAAAGCTTTGTAAAGTTAACTTAGTTGAATATTAATAATGAATATTGTAACTGATTAATGAAATATGAACATATGAATGTCGATAGCATAGCAAATTGTAAAGCTATCATTATTGGCTCTTTATCTTCACTTGGCATGTTTTCCAAAAACATTTTGACTTCATCAGCATATGATTCTCACAATATGCAAGTTACCTGTGGGCCATAATTACATATATAATTAACAACATAACTAAAAATAAAATAAAATAATATAAATCATTATTAAACGAATAATTGAAAAACATACCCTGCATCAGCTAATATTGTGTCACACATCTTAATTTTGCCATGTTTCATTTCTACACAATCTATGTTAATATTTTTGGCCTTGACCTGCACAATAATATTTGCACATGAATGATATGCTATAAGCAAATTATATAATAATATCATAAAATTTTTATATAACATATTTGATCACTATTTTAATAGCAACAAAAACTGCAACTAACTCAGTATAATTGTAGCATCAAACAACAAGCAGAGTATCGTATCCTCAGGAATTGACAAGCGAAAACACAATCTGTAATCCTAATAAATACTAAATCAATATTCAGGCAAGATAATGAAAGATGATGAAAAATAAAACTAGACTAAAGATAAAATAAATAAATCCAAAGAATGAAATTAAATAATAAAGAAACTGATCCTAGATTCCTAGGGAATGTATTTACGTAAATTAAACCTATGTATTTAACCTATTGATTCAAGGGAAAAGTATCAAATAAGCCCCTATTATAGTGGCCCTTATCACGTTTAGATCCCTATAGTTGAAGTTGGGCCAACTAAACCCTCAAAGTGCCTAATTTTTAACAATCGGGCCCTCCGCCCTAACGGCTGTTTAACACCGTTAAGATTTTTTATTATTTTTTTAATTTCGTCAGCATTTATGGGCTCCCAAACCTTCCTCAACGGATACCTCATCCTGGAAAAACGCTCGCAACCGCGCCGGCACTGTTGCCATCCCTGGCCCACACGGCCTCCCCTGCTTCGGCAGCCTCCTCACCCTCAGCCGCAGCTTAGCGCACCTCTCCCTCGCCTCCACCGCCTCTGCCCTCAACGCCACCGGTCTCATGGCCTTCTCCCTCGACCAAACTCCGGCTATGGTGGCGTCAAATCCCCACACCGCCAAGGAAATCCTCACCTCCCCTCACTTCGCCGACCGCCCCATCAAGCAGTCCGCCCGCAGCCTCATGTTCGCCCGCACCATCGGCTTAGCCCCGAACGGCGCCTACTAGCGCCAGCTCCGCCGCGTCGCACCTCTTCTCCCACCGCCGCATCGCCGCCCACAAGCCCGATTGCTGGAGAGACTGCGCCGCCATGATACGGAGCATCTCAGATAAATAGTGTGCCAACGGCTCCTTCTCTATCAAATAGCATCTGCAGGCCGCCGCCTTGAACAATATCACCGGTAGCGTCTTCGGCCGCCGCTACGACTACGAGATGGATGAGATTCAGAAAATGGTGAGAGAAGGGTTCGAGCTTCTCGGCGCCTTCAATTGGTCTGATTACTTGTCGTGGTTGTCTCACTTTTACGATCCTCGCCGCATTGCCATGTGCTGCGAGGCCCTCGTGCCACGTGTCAGGAAGTTCGTCACTGGAGAACTTAGGAAGAAGAGAAAATGAGTGGTTGATACCGCCAAAATTTGGAAAAGCGGAAGAGAAAATGAGAGGTGTATTTTCCGACGAGTTTCCGGCGACTTTAGTGAAATAAAAAAGAAATAAAAAAATTCTTAACGGTGTTAAACAGTTGTTAGGGTGAAGGGCCCGATTGTTAAAAATTAGGCACGTTGAGGGTTTAGTTGGCCCAACTTCAACTATAGGGATCCAATTGTGATAAGGGCCACTATGAGATGGGCTTATTTGATACTTTTCCCTTGATTCAATTATAAATTTAATCCAGCCCTGCTGAAAGATCACAATCATATTCATCATCGTCTCTAACGAACAATTATGAAAGTTGATTTTTAAAAATTCCCTATCACATTCAAATCTAAAAAGAATAAATTAACTCCCAAAGGCACATAAAGAATACCTTCCTATAATTCACCTATCACATTCAAGTCTTAAGGTAAAACTATATCATGCATTCCTGAATCGATGAACAATTATCACATTCAAGTCTCAAACTCAAACTAAATAGCTAGACATGCAAATTATTGATTAGGTAATTCACAAGAATCAGGAACCAGGAATCATAAATCAAATATTGAAGGAAAAAATAATATCAATAAATCAAATACACAAATTGAATAAACTACATACAAACCTAGAATCAGAAAAGAAACTAGCCAGACATAAGTAAATATATAAAAGACAGAATTAAAAGAAAGACAATTGGAATAAATAAAATTGATAAAACCTTAAAATAATTCAGAATGAACAGCTGGAATCTACAACCTAAAATCTACGAAAACAATACATTCTATAGCTAAAAACTGAAAAAAAAAATATGAAAATGGAGAAAGAGAGGTGAAGAGAGCTTTTCTCAACTTTCCGGTGCGTTGGAAGTAATGTTCCGATGGTCTGGCTCCGCGAGTTATCTGAACCTAGCTGGCTTTTGTTTGCGTTGGGTATCTTACGAAGAAAGCTTTGCCTTCTCTCGAGCGGTTAGGATGCAGCTGAGCTCGTTGTATTTGGTTGTCAACATGTGTTTGCTCTTCTTTTCCTGAGATACGTTTCTCTATGGTGGTCCTTGTTTCAAGCCTTGGATCGCATTAAGACTTCACGGCCTGGTGTGTTGTTTCTTCGTCGTGGTCGACTTTACTTTGGTTGTCGGTCGTTGGTTGCAGGGATGATCTCTCGCTTTGAATGCTCGGGTTTTAGGGTGATCTTGGAGTTTTTTTTAGTTTTTCAGTGCGTTGGAAGCTGGGTTATGATGGTCTGGTCCCGTTGGTTCTTTGTCCCCCGATGATTTATTTGATTCACGTTGGGGGTTCTTACGAGATTAGTTTTGCCTTCTCTCACTCGATTGGGATGCAGTTGAGTTTCTCTTTCTTCTGGGCTGTTTTTGCTCATTGTTTTTTTGGGTTTTTTTGGTTTTCTATTTCCTTCTGTTGTAATAGACATGTACTCTGTTTTCTTCATTGATGTTTTTTCACTGGGAAGGTTTTAACGAAACTTGACCCTTAGTTAGTGTTTCTTGTGCATCAATAGATGGGTTCTTAGGGTTTTTTTTTCTTCTGTAAAATTTTTAATTCAACTAATTTCCAATTTCTATTTTTTTAATTATTATAATTTGAATTCATTTTTAATTATTGTATAGTTTTATATTATTGCAATCTTAAAATTAAATTTAATATAATTTTAATTTTAAATTTAATATTTATTTTAATTTTAAAATACATTTAATATAAAAAAATAAAAATAAATTTTATAAAATCTGATTGAAAAACCTTTACCAATGGCTGAGTCCGATTTACCAAGAGCCCCTTATAGAAGTAGGGATCATTTAAAAGTATCTCCTCTAGGGGTGTAATCGAACCGAGCCGAACCGAATAGTGGTGTGTTTAAGTTTGGTTTGTTTAGTATCGAATCGAATCCCGAACTTTACTTACCGAATACTTTGAGGCTCACGAGCCTAATCGAGCCTATACGAACTTTCTAAATTTATATTTATATTCAAAATATTGATTATTTTATTTTAAAAATAAATTGTTTTATTCAAAATAATAAATATATTAATTATTTTTTTATAACAAACAAAATTATTTAAAGATTTAATAAAATTATTATTAATTTTAGTGGATAAATATAAGTTGTATCTACTAATAATTTATATTTTTCAAGCTGAATCACTTGACGAACATGTTCACGAGCTAACGAGCCGAATACTTCTAAGCTCAAGTTCGGTTTGTTTATTTATCGAGAATCTCTAAACGAACTTGAACGAGCTTTTTTCGAGCCGAGCTCCGAATAGTTCACGAGCAGCTTGGTTTGTTTACAGCCTTAATCTCCTCACCATTTAGTGAATGTTTTTAAATCAGACTCTAAAAAAACATACCTTCTGTTTATTATATTGTTTCTACTTTATTTATTTTGATCCGTTAATAATATTATTTTTATTTTTATTTATAATATTAAAATTTATATAATATTTTTTATTTTTTTCTATACATTTATAATGAAATCCAAACTACGTTCAGACCAATAATCACTGTTATCAAATTATAAATGGAGTAATATCCGATGCTATCACTGTTTCTACAGAATCTTGGTAATCCACTCATCTACTTCCACATGCACTAACTCTCTCTCTCTTCAATGTCTCCCGCGAAATTTTCACCGCCTTTTTCTCTCTCTAGGCGCCTTCGCCAGTGACAGTCACTCTCTCACTTCCCAGAATCTTCGTACTTTCCATTATATACAAGAAAACTTTTTTGATTTCAAACTGTTGAGTTGTAACTAATATTCCTGCATAGAGAAAAAGAGATTTCCTCCTGCCCCGGTATATCTTGTTTCCTTCCGTGGAGTCTCTCTTTGTTATCAACCCCTTTTTTCTAGCCGTTGAGCCCTTCCTTAAATTACAAAACTTGTATATGCTAATGTTACCTTAATTATGTTTTTTTCTACAATCCCTTCCAAGATTTCTTGTACATATTGCTTATATATATAGGTTACTGACCGTTAGGCAGTAAAAGTTCGAATCTTTTATGAGAATTTGATCCGAGTGATCAAATCTTGTGTTTTGTTTTTCTGGGATTCTGCTAAAAAGTTTGATTAACTGTGGGCCGAAAATGGAAGAAGTTAAATGTAGTAAAATTGAAGCAGAAAAAGAGGATGGCAGAAATAACAGTGCTGCTGCTGTTGATGATGATGTCCATGGGTTTGTGTTCTTTTTCTACAATTTGAAGTCCTTTTGAATATGTGACAACAATTTGCAAAGTGAATTTTGCAAATTATATCAAGCTTTTATGTTGATTGTTGGTGATTTTGCCAGTTATAAAATCTACAGCTATATTGTATGAGTGAGTGGTTATAACCTGTTGATGATGTTCATTGATTTAAATGTAATATGACAGCAACTCAAGAAAATTGTCTGGTCCAACAAGAAGATCATCCAAGGCAAACTGGACAGAGGGAGAGGTGATTAGCACTACTCCTTAGTTTGTTATTTCTTCATTGTAGGACTTATGTTTGATGTGTTCTTACGTTGTTCGTAGCTGATTTTGTTATTCATATATCTGTTGTATGGAACCATGTTGATTCTCAAGTATAATGTCTTGTTGTTTTTTGTACAATAGGATAACATTTTGCGAGATGCTGTTAAAAAATATGAAGGGAAGTCGTGGAAGAAAATAGGCAAGTTTTTCTTGTTTATTTTACCCTTTTTTCATGCTTAAACACACAGAATTTATACTCTGATGTTTCGATGGTTTTCTCATATTTGTTTCAAAAATCTAAGGAGTATGCAGTAACAGAGAAAAAAAAATATCCATTTTAGTTGATCTTTGAGTTGAATGCAAAAAAGATAAAACTGATGCTGCTTTCTTACATTATTGGCTCAATGAGTTTGAGAAATTGTTTTGCAGCTGGATGCCTCCCTGGTCGAACGGATGTTCAGTGCTTGCATCGTTGGCAGAAAGTTCTAAATCCGGACCTGGTTAAAGGGCCATGGAGTAAGGAGGTCATACCATACCTAGCTATATTCTATGCAAACAAATTCCCCTAATGAAAGTACCTATCTTTTTTTCTTCAAAAAGTGTAACATTCTCTTCTTGTTTGACTTCTGCAGGAAGATGGCATTCTCATTGAGTTGGTTGAGAATTCCGGTGATCATAAATGGTCTGAAATTGCAGAACAGCTTCCAGGCCGGATGGGGAAGCAATGCCGGGAAAGGTGTTATCTAGTCGCAGTTTTTCATGCCCTTGATGTGTTAAGCTACTAATTTGTTTATGAGAACCGTAACATGCCCTGTGATTTCTTTAGGTGGTACAACCATTTGAAGCCAGAGATAAATAAGGCGGCGTGGACAGACGAGGAGGAAAGGATTCTGATCAGTGCTCATGCTGAATATGGGAACAAATGGTCCATATTAGCCAAGCTTTTACCTGGCAGGTAGTTTTTCTTTCGAGAATCTCAACAATTCAGCTTATGTCAATTTGATATTTGGTTATGATGCTTGTAAAATGTGTTTTGCAATGCATTTTGTGTTATGGTTTTGGTGAATCTTGGATCCAAGTGTACCTAACTAGGACTTTATTCGTATCTGATTTCCTCACTGAATCTGGTAGGACTGAGAACTCAGTCAAGAACCACTGGAACTGCTCTCTGAAGAAGAGACTCTGTAGCTACCCGGCCTGTGGCTCCATTGCAAATCATCCTCGATTATCTGTACCTCCTTTGCAAGCCAATAGTAAACGAGTTGCTCGAGATTCCACTGAAGCAAACCAAACTCTAAGTACCACAAATTTGGATAGTGGGAGCAATATAGAATTGTGTTCCATGGATTTTTTTCTTGGAAATCTTAGCAATTTATCATCTGCTTCAGGAGAAGCAAGAAATTCATTGCCATCAACTTCCAGCAAGACTATGATTATGGATGACATGTCAAAGGCCTTGAATCATGGTACTAGAAAGACACGAACACAAGGTTTTGCTTCACTAGGTGAAGATGATCCGTGTCATCAGGCTTCTCTTGTATGCAACAATAGGGATCTAATTAGGCCAAGACGAGACAATGATGATAACCTTGAGAGATCATCAGAGTTGTCATACACAGGCTTATGCTATTTGCCGATTCAGTGGGCAGATTTAGATATTTTCTTGTCGACTGGTAGGTTTCCGAGCACTGAGAGCTATATATGCGAACAGTCAAGATCAAGACAGGATGTGAAGGAACCGCCATGTGATGCATACAGCAGAGCTAGGGCCATACTGAGGATCGCAGCTACGAGCTACCGTAATGTGCCGTCTATTATTAGAAAACGCGCTATCCAGATGCTGCACGGAAGTGTTTCTGCATTGGATAATGATGTTGCAGTGAGAGGTAATCAAGTCTCAAAAGTAATTGATGATGATGATGATCAAGTTCATACTTGCACTTTTCTCTTACAAAGCTTGAGAAGTTTGCAGCCGTTGAATCTGTGGGGATTTGAACGAGAATCTGGCGATGCATGAGATTGAAATGATGTCAGGAGAAACAAGGGATTAAGATGGTTTCTGTGATCAGGTTTGATGAGAATATTACTTTTTGTAGCTCTTGATATTTGCTAATGCTGCAAAACAGTGTGTTTCTTGCTGCTGCGTGGTTATATATATATTTATTTACGATTATGATTGTTGTGTAATCTCTTCTTGTCTTTTACTGGTGTATTTTAGGATCGATCAGAAACTTCCATGGAAGTCAGGAGTAACTAACTTACAATAATGTAGGAGATTGACGGCAGAGAATTAATGTTTACACCAATAAAATTTTGGTATGTTTAATGAATATGATTCTTGAAAATGGTGGTTTTTGTAGTAATTGCATTAACTACCACCTTTCATGTTTTTAGACATATCATTCACAACGAGCATCTCTCTCTCTCTCTCTCACAAATAGAATATTATGCTATAAATTTGCCAAAAGGGACTTTCCTGTGAGTAATTAAATAAGAGTTTTATTGTTTGAAAATCAAAATAATAATTTATTTTCTAGTAGGAAGAACGCAATTTTTGGAATCATCGAGACACAACAACCTTTCACTCGTATATCAAATTCCTCTCTCTCTCTCTCTGTATTATATCTGCAGAGTCCAAATGCCGCAGGGAACGCTTGAAGTTGTTCTTGTCGACGCCAATGGTTTGGAGAGCACAGATTTTTTATGTATGTGATCTCTTTAACCCTCATTTGTGTGTGTTTGTTTTATAAGATCATCTGATCTGATAATTAAAAATCTCATTCCTGGTGATCTATTCTTGATCACCTTTCCTTGTTATTTGCATGGTAACCATGATTTAGATACGATAGTCACGATTTAGCCAAACATACTTGACAATTTGAACGTACATCTGCAGTTTATTACAACAACAATTTCGACAATAATAATATTACTGGATTTATTTGTTTGATTTGGTTTCGAACAGCCAGCACTGATGCTTATGCCATAATCAAATGCCAAGATCAAGAGAAAACGAGCAAAGTTGCATCAGGTGCATTTTTATTCTTATTCCCATCCCTACAATTAATGTATCGACTTATTTATCATGGATGTTGTAAAGTGATGATGTCTGAAAATTGTTGTTAATCTCCAAATCTTGGCTTGCAGTTGAAGGATCGGCTCCCACGTGGAACGAGACCTTCATGTTTTCCATCTCTGAGGGTGTTAAGGAACTGAAAATCAGGATTATGGATAAAGACACTCTTAGTGCAGATGACTTTGTTGGTGAAGTGACGTATGTAAATACCTAATTTATCTGCTTCTACATATGTATGAACTCTTGTTGTCTGATACTGCAAACTGTATTCTTTTCAAAAAAAAATTTGGATTCTCAGTGTTCCTCTTGAGCCGGCGTTTGAGGCGGAAAGAGTTCCGACAACTATGTACAATGTTGTCAAGGATGGGACATTATGCGGAGGGCTAAATGTCAGCCTCAAGTTCACTCACCAGGTTAAATATATTCATGTGGTCTCTCAATGGGTTTTTCTTGAAAAGGAAATATATGATTCGATTCTCATTACACATGGTATGATTTTCGCGAGATTTCACCATTCTTGGGTGCTACCGATGTTCTTTGTTGTTGCAGAACATACGAAGCAGGGGGTTTTCCAGTGAGGATCTGGGAGGGTGGAAGTCATCATCAGCAATGGATTGATGTTGTTCGACGAAGCCAAGTTTCTGTTTTAGACCAAGATTCTTGTAACTAAATTTCATTGTACCAACTGCATTCTTTTAGAATTTTTATCAGACCTCAGATTTGAGCAGAACAATTTTAGTTTCTCTTAGCTTGTGGCAGATTTGGAGTTTTCAATGAAGTGATGAGTGAATATGGTATAATCCTCAAAAGGGCCACAACGCGATCACAGCGTAACGCTGCTATACAATAAAATATATTAATGCCCTATTACGATGAAGGAAATAAATACTTAGTTCCTATTAAGATCCATGCATGATATGAACAAGAGATCGCTGATTATGGAGTTTCACCGGAAAACACAGCAATATTGTAAAAGATATGGGAAATACCGATCTATTTGATTTGTACGCTGAAGACTGAAATTGAACGGAACAAAATTGAAATTATAGATAAAAGATGAAATGCCTCAAAACCCCTGAATCTAAACCACGAAATGATCTAGGCGAATAATTCCCTAAACCCCAACGTGCATTTGACGCAGGAACTCGGAGACGCTGAATGACACACGGCGAGGGATGAAGAACTCGTCGATTCGTCGATAGGTTGAATCCTTGTTTATCAAGAAGAATTCGAAACTTGAGAGAGAATTAAACTCACTGTTATATTATCAAAATTGTCTGCCTTGTCCAACACATAACATCCCTATTTATAGGGAACGGGAAACCCTACGTAAAAAAGGAAATAAACAGAAATAAAGAAATAACGGAACTTGTTCAGCAAGTCAAAAGAAACCCTAGTGAGAAATCCTCTGAAAGACGCAGAGGAATCAAGTCTGCTCTGGTAAAGCCAGAGGAATCGAGTCTTCTCTGGGCGGCATGATTCCGCTGTTCTGGCAAAGCCAGAGGAATCGAGACTTCTCTGGTGGTTCAACTCGGTAAGCAATAAGGTTTACCACCTTTGAGCTCTGATCCGTCGGTCCTTCTCCAATTGGCCTTTTCAGCTCTTGCCTCCAGATTTCCTCCACCAATGTCATTAAATTAGCCTTGAACGTCCTGGACCTAGCTCTCGTCACTGGACCAACGGGCACGTGCACCGGATCTTCACTCTGTGCAGCCTCTGAAATTCGGTTCTACTCTGCATCCTGGTCTCTACTCTGAACTGCATCATTCCCCCTCTCTTGAAAAGGATTTGTCCTCAAATCCACAGCGTCGCCTACGTCAAAGGGACTTAAGTCAGTAACATTGAATGTAGCGCTCACATTATACTCCACATTTTTCTTGATGACTTCCGTCAAAGGGGCGGCAACACTGCTGAAGTGAGGCACGAATCGCCTATAGAAGCTAGCAAGACCATGAAAACTTCGCACTGCGGCAATGTTCCTCGGCATTGGCCACTCTTGGATAGCTCGTATCTTCTCCTCATCAACCTGTACACCCTGTGCACTAACAACAAAACCAAGAAACACAAGCTTGTCTGTAGCAAAAATGCACTTCTTAAGGTTAGCAAACAACTTTTCCTTTCGAAGTACGTCCATAACAGACCTCAAATGATCAACATGCTCATCAAAATGCTTGCTATAAATGAGGATATCATCAAAGTAAACAACCACAAATCTGCCAATGAAAGCACGCAAAATATGATTCATAAGACGCATGAAAGTACTAGGCGCATTAGTCAAACCAAAAGGCATAACTAACCACTCATACAAACCAAGTTTTGTCTTAAAAGTAGTTTTCCACTCATCACCTTCCTTAATCCTAATCTGATGATATCCACTACGCAAATCGATCTTAGAAAAGACACAAGAACCATGTAACTCATCAAGCATATCATCTAAACGAGGAATGGGATGGCGATATTTTACCGTGATGTTATTGATAGCTCGGCAATCACAGCACCTCATCCACGACGAGTCTTTCTTTGGTACAAGGAGAACTGGTACCGCACAAGGGCTCAAGCTTTCCCGCACATGCCCTTTGGCCAACAACTCGCCAATTTGCCTCTCCAACTCCTTCGTCTCCTCCGGGTTGGTGCGGTAGGCTGGTCTATTCGGCAGAGTAGCTCCGGGCACAAAGTCAATCTGATGCTCAATCCCTCGAAGTGGTGGTAAACCGGTAGGTGTATCGTCAGGGAACACATCAACAAACTCCTGCAACACAGTACTAATAGAAGGAGGTAGAGAAGAGATATCGTTAGTCATAAACAAAGTCTCCTGATATCGCAACAGCAAAATCGGCTTCTCCTCCTGAACACACCACTTCAAATCACTAGCCTTAGCAAGAAAGGACTTATGATTCAGCCCCTGCTCCTTCTTCTCCACGGACGGCTCCTTGGACTTTAGGTTGTCCGCCTCCCGTTGCAATTGCACTTGATCCTCATAAACTTGTGTAGGAGTAAGAGGAACAAGCGACACCTTTTTCTACTTGTAGGTAAATGAGTATTTGTTGGTGAAACCATCATGAATTGCACGGCGATCAAATTGCCATGGTCGCCCCAACAGAATGTGGCTCGCTTGCATAGGGATCACATCACACACCACCGCGTCCTCATACTTCCCAATGCGAAACGGAATCTTCACTTGCTTTGTCACTCTGATAATGCCGGTCTCATTTAGCCACTGCAAACGATACGGCTTGGGATGCTTCTCCGTGGTTAGCCCCAATCTCTCAACCATGGCTCTACTAGCCACATTCGTGCAACTCCCGCCATCGATGATCACACTACAAACCTTGTCTTGAACAAGACATCTCGTGTGGAAAAGATTCTCCCTCTGCTCGCGCTCCGGGGGTGGAGTTTGGACACTCAAGGCTCGCCGAGCTACAAAAAGTTGTCCATTGGGCGCGAAAATCTCCTCACACTCCTCCTCATCAGCGGCACCATCGACATCCTCCAAATTCGGTATATCAGGGTCGGTGTCATCACCATCCGTCACAACTTCGCCGTCATCGCGCATGATCATGATTCTCCGGTTCGGACAGCCACTCATAATATGCCCAAAACCTTGGCACTTGAAACACTTCTTATCTCGATTTCGACCATCGACAACGGCCGGATTGCCCTGATTCGCTGCACCGGATCCCTCTGGTCGGGACCTAACGAACTGCTTCTTCTCCTCTCTCGGCGGAGCGTCCTTCTGCCAGGGCATTCCTCTGGACGAAGAACCGTTAGCAACGGGTTGCGAAGACCTCCACTTGCCCTGACTCTGGCGCTGGTTGCTGTTGTTGTTGCCCCTCCGCTTGAGTTGAGTCTCGATCTTGATGGCCATATGGACCATGTCCTCCAACTCAACGTAGTGCTGCAACTCCACCTTATCACGAATATCCCAATGCAAACCAGCCAAGAATCTGGCCATGGTCGCCTCTCGCTCCTCCTCCACATTGGCTCTAATCATGGCAACCTCCATCTCCTTATAATACTCATCCACACTCCGACTGCCCTGCCTCAAGGTCTGCAACTTGTTGAAAAGCTCGCGGTAGTAATGAGTTGGCACAAAACGTTTCCGCATCACAGCCTTTATCTCCTGCCAAGTTTGAATAGATAGCTCATTGTTTCTTCTCCTACTCGTCACCAGCTGATCCCACCAAACAAGAGCATAATCTGAGAACTCCACCGCTGCCAACTTCACCTTCTTGAGCTCCGAATAGGTGTGGCAATCGAACATAAGCTCCACCTTTCGCTCCCAATCAAGATATAATTCGGGATCATTCTTCCCTTGGAAGGGAGGAATGTTCAACTTGATGTTGCCCAGATTATTGTCCTGCCACGCTCTGCCATCGTCGTCCTCATCCTCAAATCCGGTATCATCGACATGCTCATCATACTGACGGTGGAATCGTCCTCCGCCACCACCACGGCCTCCGCGCCCGCGTCTGCCTCCTCGTGTGAAATTGGATTCTCGAGAATGGGACTGTTCCAGCAATTCAATCTTGTCGTACACGCCCTCGAGTTCGGAATGTAGCATCCTGCCAAACTCGGAGCGAAGAGCCTCCATCACCAGTTTGAACTGTGGATCCATAACAGGGCTATCGCTCAAGTCTATACCCTGTTCAGCGTGCTTAGACATAACAACACGGACAGAAACAAGAAACGTTAGTGAAAAAAAAAAAAAAATAAACAGAAATAAAGAAATAACGGAACTTGTTCAGCAAGTCAAAAGAAATGACGCAGAGGAATCAAGTCTGCTCTGGTAAAGCCAGAGGAATCGAGTCTTCTCTGGGCGGCATGATTCCGCTGTTCTGGCAAAGCCAGAGGAATCGAGACTTCTCTGGTGGTTCAACTCGGTAAGCAATAAGGTTTACCACCTTTGAGCTCTGATCCGTCGGTCCTTCTCCAATTGGCCTTTTCAGCTCTTGCCTCCAGATTTCCTCCACCAATGTCATTAAATTAGCCTTGAACGTCCTGGCCCTAGCTCTCGTCACTGAACCAACGGGCACGTGCACCGGATCTTCACTCTGTGCAGCCTCTGAAATTCGGTTCTGCTCTGCATCCTGGTCTCTACTCTGAACTGCATCAATGCATAAGACTTAAAGCTGGTACAACCTAATAAAGATACTTCCTTCGTCCACTAATTCATGTCCTACTTTTCTTTTTGGTCCGTCCACAAATTCATGTCCTACTTATTTTTAGTAACTATTTATACATTTTTTAATTGGTGGATCCCAATAAACAATACATTTTTTCTCCACTCAACTAATAAACAATGCACTTTGTGGGTCCCTTTCTCTATTCAAAATAAACAATACGCTTTTTCTTAAAACTCGTGTTTCCTCCCCTAGGTCATGAATTAGTAGACGGAGGGAGTAACTGAATAGAATAAATAAGTAATCAATCGAAATCATTCACACTGCTACGCTATTGTCTTCTTAACATGGCGTCAGGTATACACATTTATTCCACCCTGTGCTGCTCCATCATCAAGTGTTAGAAGTTATTTATTTGATCATTTTGGCTAATGTTAGTAGTTTGACATATTCTTGCACAGTATGGTTTTTTGCTGGGATTTTGATGAAGATAGAATCGTATCATATATTATATCTTTAATTATTGATTTGTCTTGTTGGTCAAGTTAGTTTGTTTCCTTTTAGATGTTTAGGGTTTTATTATAAATAGGAGTTTTGTTTATGTTTTAAGGGAGTCGAATTGAGAGTTAAAAGGTAGAGGGTGGGATTGTTCCCTTCTCGCGGTGTTCTTCCGGTATTCATGAGTGAATCAACGGATTAACCCTTATTGTACGTATTCCGGTATACAATGGTTATCAACGGTGTTCGTATATTTATCAGTATCAAATATATTTCACGCTTCTACCTGCATCAGATTTGTTGTATGCTGCATAGATTTTCATGTTGCTGAGGAAACACAGGTTTATATCTTGGCACAATTCTGACTGCTTTTCAGACATGAACTTTTGCCAAACAAATGGAACATATTTCATTACAAGAACAAGAATAAGATGATCCTGCAGGTGAGGCTACCAAACAATTTATTTTGCCAAAAAAACTAAAATAGACAATACAAGTATAAGTCATTATCTGCATTGACTTGCTATAAATAAAAATGGAGAAACTATCATTCCTTTCCAAGAAACATTGAGAAAAAAGATAAAAAGAAAGGAAATAACATATACACGAAATCAGTTTTGTCAACTACCCCTAGATTATGTAATCCTTTACGACCACCCAATTTTCTAACAAGAGATTGTTAACAGCTACTGCTGAAGCCTTGACAGGTCTAAACTACAGCAAACTACACAGATCGCCAATGCAGCATGGGGGAATCTCCAACCTCAGAAGGCCCATTTTCTTGAAGGATATGACTTTTCCTTTGAAGGAACTGACAAGCCAACCTGTTTACTTTGCTCTTCGTCGGGTTCCTTACTCACAAGTGCAGTTCCCACGTAATGAAGCAATGCAGACACATCTTCAAGATTGTTCTTCAAATTGAAGGATGTTGACATATAAAGCTTCGAGGGTTTCTTCACCAATTTCTTTACTGTCTTTTCAAGCTGTGCAGATTCTAGGAACCTTTCAGTAGCTGCATCCCAAGAGAGCTCATGCTTTTGAGCATCTGTCAGTGGAGCAGGCTGGTCTTGCAAGGCTTTGCATGTTTCCTTCACAAAGCCCTCACTATCATCATACATTCGGCAATTTGGAAACTGCTTGAAGAAATCATTTGAGGGGTGATTTGCGCACACAACTATTTTGCCCATCGCCAATGCTTCAGCTGTCGTTGTGCAGACTACATCGGTAGTGCTAGGATTTAGGAACACCTTGTAGCTGAATGGGGAATAATTAAAGGACATCAGTGACTAACAGCATTCTTGGAATTTGAGGCAAAACTAGTGAATCAGACAACCTATGCCATGGCATTTCACTTTATGGATAGAAATACAATTACCGATTTAAGACTAAAAAGTAGCATCTTAGGTAGAAAGGGCATCAGAATCAAGTATGTTCGAGTGCATGGTTTTCTTCCGATACATACAAAAGGTTACAAGCACACTCAAAAGCAATATACTGGAAAAGTTGGAAATGGATGAACATCATCAAACCCCAGGTAGCATGCCATCATCAGTGTACTCCTACTTCCAGTAATATATTCTAATTGGCCACTACAGACAGGCACCATTTCTTTTTCTCTTTTTCAAAAAAAATAAAGATAAAAATTTAAGCAAATTTATATCTGAATAGTAAAACTACTTACTCGTGAAACAAGGGATCAGCATGATCGCGCCCAGGGTTAACTCTGACTGTTATTTCCAGTTTTTTCGCAGCTTCTTCAACTTGGTCAGAGTCCTCCCCGCTGCCATATAAATCAACTTCAACGCCAGTTAATTCTTTCTGGTTATCAGATAGAAGTTTGAGCAGCTCCTTGTAGCCTTTGTGCCATACCATCTTTCCAATGTAATATGCACCTTTAGTGAAGGGCTGGGTCTCATTCTGTTGTTGCTCCCTTTTTTTCATGCCAATTTCAAGGAACTTTGGATTTACTCCATGGACATTGCAAATAACAGATCTAGGAAGCTCTTGAGTAGCAGCAGACAGTCGGATCACCTACCATTGTGAACCAGACATGTAAGCAACTAGCAGTTGAGCTATACTAATTGCCAATTATCGAGGTTCAAAACCATGCCAGATTATTTCTGTCGTATACTAACAAAGCTTTCATGTAGAAGTACAGTGAAGCTTATCAGCCATACCAATTAAAGCATGAGATCACATACTCTAGTGCAAAGTATTCAGGTTGTAGCAACACGTGAACTAAGGGTTGACCTGGTTCTCTGCTGATGGTCTTTCTGATGGCTCTGCTTAGCCTAAAGTTGTCCACATTAACCTAGCTTGGACTAGTCTAAAACTAAGAGGAGGATTTTAAAAGTAAGAAAGTGTAAAAGCAGCCATACTTGAGGATTTTCCTAGCAGCATCTTCAGTTGGAAGATTAATAGATATTCTCAACTTTTAGAAGAAAAAAGTTATGGAAACTTTGCTAAAATGTAAATTCAGTATATGATTAGCTAATAGATAACAAGTACGCAGATGGAATATAATATGAACAAAAATGCACTGGTTCCTTGATTCAACTGGGTAATATCTAAATTAGAAAATTCGAACTTCTTCAAACTTCAGTGGCATGCACCATATGGTATTAGCAAATAGAAACTAGAAATGAAAAGCAATTTCCTTCTAATAAATAAGTAAAAAAAAAAAAAAAGGTAGTTCTTGAAATGCTTACCTGGTGGCAGTATATGTTGACAACCCAACTGTTCATATATTTCAGTAAAAAAGCTTGAAACTGGCCATTCTTCTCTCTCTTCACATATTCGAGATAATTTGTGTGAACAACTCCTACAACCAGTCGAAATTTTAATTTCCATCTCTTCCCATGATGATACCATGTGAGGTGCTCAGGCTCCTCAAGAACAGCAACATCTGCCTCTTCATCCGGAATGACTTCAGTAATGTCTCCTAGAGCAATGATGCTCCTTTTATGTATGGAAAACTGCAGCATGACATGAACATGTGTAAGAATATGATTTTCCAGGTGGAAGTTGGTAACAATAGTAAGTTGCAAACCATGCAGTGAAAGAATATGGTGTTTAACTGTAAGAATTCTCAATTTGTGTGCAGACAGCAATACAATGCAGAAAGTGGAACTTTATAATCCACACTCTTCATGACGAACCAGTCTTACCAAAATCAGGGTAAAAATGAGTTCACTATCAAAGAAATCCACCAAAAATCAATGAAATGAAAACACTAATTCACACATTTGTAAGGAGTGCAAGTACACATTAATGTTTCTAGTTAACAGAATTATAGCTTGACTTACTCTTCCTGGGTAAAACCGTATTGTGAAACTTGAGCTGAATCCAGTCCTTTCTTCAAGCCACTGACGCACATAAGTTTCTTGTTCTGATGCTGAATCAAATGTGATCTTGTTGGTATACACATGTTTTTGGTCCTCCAATTTCAACCAAGGGATCACCAAAGTAACTTTCCTCTGATCATCTTTTGCAAGATACGCTGCACGAAACAGAGGGTTGACAGAAGTCCCGGTAAGCCATGGAAGGCTTGCCGTAGTAAATATTGCAATATGTTGTTTCTTATCCATGCATTTATGAGATTTAGCTCCAATACACTCTTCGAAGATAGATCACATCACTCGGGAAAACTGGAAAAGCTTACTTTAACAGGATAAAGAGCGATGTCCTATCTGCGATGATAAGATGAAACAATCGTGTTAGATATCAAATAGTTTGAAGAGCTCACAACCATGTTCTATCTATGACAGTACAAAGGTCCAACAAATCTCCATCAAATAAATATGATCAATTTCCTACATACAACACGTGATCACATAATCAGAAGACATATTTCCCACAGAAGTTTATTACAACTTCATTTTTCTCAACCAGTGAAGCCTCATGCAATTTAGCCACTCATAATCATAACGATCCTAAGGCTAAGGGTTCCTCTTATAACTCAAAGTATTCAAAAAAAGAAAAGAAACAAGATCATAATCTATCAAATTGAAGCATGATCCCCACACACGTCAGCAGAAGAAATAAGCAACTATGCTAAAACTTTCATCAACTCACCAATACCCCCAAAAAAAATTATATTTCCTTCAACAACATTCATATAAACAGAGAGAAGAGAACAATACCAATCAAAAGAATAATATGAAAAAAACAAAAAAACAAAACCATATTTATCCTCCGATTACTGAACTTCTCTTAAAGCAAAATTGACGTTTCTTTACCTCAATAATGGCGTGCCAGGAAACGAGGAACTATCGATTCTGCTACCTTTTGAACAAGGAAAACCAGCAGTTAAATAATTAAATCAAGAAAAACACAATTAGGTTAAATATTTGGATTTTGAGCTAGGTGAGCTGGAAATTAGGGGAACATTCGAAAGATGGTTGCGTTAAATTTTTTTGTAAGGAATGGAAATAGTTGCACGCTCGGAGGCGCGTGGTGACAGTTGTTAAATTTGAGGAAGTACGGAGCGCGTGATTGCTCAGTTGGGTTGATAAAGACGAATATTCCAAACGAAGTAGCAATATTTTATTTTTAGTTTCTGCAAGACAGGGGAAGCAATTGCTTTGACTTTTTAAAAGTCCTATTTTATTTCCTTGAAAATGCCTATTTTGTAATTAACCGAGTTTATGAAAATTAGGAAGAAAAATAAATATTAAGTCAAGAATTATGAAATTTATCTGTCAAACAAAATTACCATACAAATTTACTGATTTTTGTTTTTTTTAATTACCGTACAACATTTCTAAAAAGTGTTAACATAATTTAAGTTGTATGTTAAAAATGTCATATTTTATAAATTTAAGCATTTTATGCCCAAGTTTAAACATTTTACTCTTTGATAGTGACGTGTTTGCATCGATTTCAACGAAAAGTCTTACACATTCATAATAAAAGTTGTTAAGTGTAAGAAAAGCATTGAATCATAAGTATAAAATTATGATTTTCGGTCACGCCAGTCTTGGGAAAAATAAAAAATAGCGTACAAACACATTATTTAATACTTTTAATTAAATCAAACTTTCATACATGAACTATGAGACGCCTTAATCAATGGAATATAAATATAAAAAATTTATATATTTTTTACTGGCACTCGAAACACACTTCGGGAAAAAAATGTGATCGGTCGGAAAAATCATGTGTCCGGCCGTGAAAATCATGTGACCGGCCGGCCGATCGGTCAGATTATTTTTAATTTTGTTTTTAATTTTTTTTGATTGATTATAAACAACAAAAATGGTGTGAAATAGCAGTCTCAGTAAAGTATTCATGTGTAATGCATTTAATTTTATTGAAATTTACATGAAATGAAAATTTAAACTAGTGAATCTTTGTATAAATTAATAGGAGATCGACTTGCACACTCCATAGCAAATTGAAACACACTAACACTCAAACTCAAACACAAATTATAATATTTTCAAAGTGGTGTAGCTATTTTCGTTAATACTCACATCCCAAATAAAAAGGTAACCTCATTTTATGTTTAATGTAAGGGTGCCTCCAATCATAAACTCAATTTTCAGTTTCCAAAGTACCACATCATTGCCACATCAGATTTATAAACTCACCTACTTTTTCTCTTACATCTCCTCCAACAATAAACCAATTTCTTACTTTTTAAGGGTCCTACTATAATACATACTCCATTTATATATCTATATATACATTAATTTTATTTCAATTATAATTTGTATATTATTTACATATTTTAATTATATATTTAAATTAAATTTTATATTTAAATTATCTAATATAATAAAATAAAATAATTTATAATTCTAAATAATAATTAAAATTATATTAAAAAGTGAAATAGCCATTCCATTATGTTTTTGTTAAAACATGAATTAGGAATAGGAAAAAAAGAAAAGAAAATAAATACATAAATAAAAAAGTGGAAATAAAAAAAGGCCTTAGAAATATATTGGCATAGAAATGCTGCTGCCAAGAAAAAATTCAACAAATGGGGCCCTCTTAAGTTAGCCGAAACCAGTTTCTGATTGCCAACCAGTTTCTCAAAAAAAATTTAGAAATTAGTTTCAACTTTCTCCAATGCTAGTTTTTTGTTTTGGAAACTGAAAAATTCACCCGTTGGAGGCTCTCTAACACCCCGTTCTTTTATTTCTAAGTTTAAAGTAATTTTGAACTTAGAAGTTAGATAATTCACGCCGAATAAAAAAATGATTTATTTTAATTCCAACAAATCATTTGCAAAACCATGTGTAAAATTTATTTATTTAAATTCTCATGCATTGCATATTTACTCCCTTCGTCCCAATAATGAAGACACACTTCATTTGGGCACGGAGATTAAGGTGAGGTAGTTTAGGGAATAAAGTGTATTTGATCTATATCATTAGTGTGTTTGATGATTGCTGTTTAGAGAATTTCTTTATTTTTATTTTAAGTATAAATTGATTTTTAAATTTTAAAATTTATAAAATTCTAAAATTTCAATTATTTTAATTACATTAAAAAAAAATCAAAATTCTCCATTGCTATCTGCCTGGAAGAGCGGTGAATGACCGCCACCCAATGCCGGCCACCGGCGCCCAGCTAGCCCCACCGCCGTACCTAATTCTGGAACCCCAAAACCCAAAATCATACCCAATTCTAGAACCCAAAACCATACCCCTAATTCTTCATCGACAAGAAATAAATCATCAACTGCAAATTTAGATCCCAAAATGAAATCGGCATCTCTGTCATCCCTAATACCCCCTGAGCTCAGATTCGACATGTGAGTCGAGAAATTGAGGTATTTAATTTACAGAACATATCTGGACTAGGGCTCAACATCGGCGACGTCGCGTTGGAGGCAACGTTGCGTTGGTGGTGGCGGCGTCGTTGCCTGAAATTGAAGGAGAGGGTTGGTGGGAAATAGGAGATCTAGGGTTTGGAGGCGGCGCCACGGTGGGAGATCGAGAGCGGAGGAATATTGGGTGGAACGATTGTTTGAGATTCTGTTTGATTCTAAGAGGGAGACGTTCGATTTGGGGTCTTTGAAGATGGTTGTGAACAGCGGCGGAGAAGGAGAAGAGAGGAGGAGGGAGGCGCCCACCCGGCCTGCTTCCAAACGAGAGAGAGAGAGAGAGGGCGAGATGAGGGTTGATACCGCCGGCCTTCGTGGGGCGGCGCCGTGGTCAAGGCGGCGGAGGCGCCGCTGTGGTCAGGGCAGCGGCGGCACCAAGAGAGCCGAGAGAGAGAAAGAGGATGAGTGAAGAGAGAGAGGCGGATGAATGAGAAGGATTTAGGGTTTTGTTAGTCTTTTATATCTTAATTAATGATAAATTAATTAATGATTGTTAATTCCTAATTCTTTCCTTATTTAGAAGTGTGTCTTCATTATTGGGATAGCCCAATAAGGAAAGTGTGTCTTCATTATTGGGACGGAGGGAGTATTTAAATTGAGCATTTAAGTATTTTACACGAATTATTTATTAGCGAATCCCGAGAATTTATGAGAATTCCGAAAATTCAACCTTAAAATTTTTAATTGTCCAATCAACACCAGTATTCTTGTACCTATCAGCCACCCTATGTCCTCTCCTCTCACGTACACTCGCATCTGCCAAACACCACCAACTTTAACTTTAAGCCAAGCTTAAGCAGATTGTCAATCACCCCAATACTCCTCTGCTTAACTGTGCTGAGGCCATTCAATTGGCATTCTCACCATTTTAACTCCCTTCTTCACGCAAGGATTCAAGTGCAAAGGTAAGAACTCAAATAAGTTTTCTTACTTTCCCTAGCTCTTCTTTCTAACAATCTTCAAGTTCTAAACCTTTCAGCAACCAAACAAAATCAAGACAGCCATACATTTCAGATTTCAATTTGAGAAATTTCTGATTTCAAGCATCGGATTTCAACCCATTTTCCTTGACTAAATTCTGAATTCAAACAGACAAGGTTTTTACCTCTTTAACTCACTCTAGTTACAGCCATTTTCCTCAAGCATTACTTCTGAATTAGAACTCCAATTGGAGA
This sequence comes from Salvia miltiorrhiza, assembly GCF_028751815.1. NCBI lineage: Eukaryota > Viridiplantae > Streptophyta > Magnoliopsida > Lamiales > Lamiaceae > Salvia > Salvia miltiorrhiza. Next base: position 37,313,875 of record NC_080394.1, on the reverse strand, counting down.
CCCAAAATGCACCTCTATCTCAACATTTCAGACATACATATAAACGTGCATAACTCTCATATATGTTCATACAATCATCACACCTAATTAGTAAATGTATATATGTTATATTGATGTCAAGTTATTGGATTGAGTACACTCTGTATATATATATATATATATATATATATATATATATATATATGTATGAAAGCATAACTTTTAAAAAAGAAAAGAAGAGTAGAAGAATGTTTTGAAGCTGTGATTTTTCCTTGTTGTCGAACTTCCTGTAAGTCAGAGAGAATAGAATGGGGGGAGGGAGAGAGACTCGTTGTTGTGTGGCGTCTGAGTCGAGAGAGGCGGCAGCCGTGGGTTCTCTACGGTTGCTGCTGCTCGGGGAGCCGACGTTCTTCACCGGCAAAGAGGAAGAATGTCACAGCCCGCCCTAACTAGGGATAGTTAGGCCGAGTGATCCACGACTAGGGATGGGGTTAAAGAAGAAGGGGAAGAAAAGGGGCGTCATTTATAGCCGTAAAACTTACTCATCTTAATAAAACTCGTCATTTTTATTCATTAATACTCAATTGAAAACAGTCTATGAAAGACTGCATAAAAGTTAATTAATATCATTAATCAAGTTATACATCATATGCAACCATTCTCTTAAGACTCAAAGTATGACATAACATACTATAACATCAACAACATCTTGCAGCGGAAAGTAGCTAGACATATGTATGAAGACATATTCTAGACAGGTTAACTATTTATTAACAACCCTGGAGACTCCGCTCATTGCAGCACCATCATCACATCAGCTCAACCTGCACATTTAGAAAATATATGCAGGGCTGAGTACAAAAGCACTCAGTGGGCACGTATGCCTAGGTATAAAAATACATGCTTCAAAACTATAAATTGTCATGCCATCATAATCAGTACAGCAAGGGAGTTTTTCGCTAAAAAGGCCCAAGCTTACTAAGTTCATTTGTGATTCTTAAAGTTCGTCTGATCAGACTAAGTTCTTTTGTAATCTATCATATCTGAAACTGTGTGCCGGAGAGGTGGCCACCTCTCACGGTCACTTGACCGGCCAACCCGCTAGATGACTCACGGTCACTGGTGTACACTAGTCCTGGCAGGATAGCTATCAACTGCTCAGGACCCGAATTCGATTGCATCATTGGCAAAGCCAAAGCAGATAGATATCATACTAAAATTTAAACATTTCATGGCAAGACAACAGTTGTAATATTTTCCAGTTCAAAGATTTGTAACGAAATAACTTGTTCAAAGGTAGCATTAAACTCGTTTGATAGATATATAAAACTGAAATTAACAGTTAAATCATCTCATGCATTCATTCGTATAAGAGGCCTACGACACGCAGGGGATCTCTATATACGTATAGTAAAAGTAATGCCCACCTCGTTGTGTCTCTGTATCAATGAGTAACGTCACTCTCTCCCTCAAGTCGTTACTTCCCAAAAGGACCTTCATCGTTATGAAGAATTGGTGAGAAGTTATAAAAGAAACCTCGATTAATAATCTAATCTCTTTTATGAAACATTAGTATCTCTAATGTTCATCTCTCTTGATTGTTAATCAATATAACAATTATTATCTCTCGTCATTACTCATTAATTATAACATCCTTATGTTATAATTAGCAGCTCTTCAATTAAAAGAAATATTTAACACATCGAAAAGTCCACTTTCTTAGCAGATCTATTCGCTCTCATCTCGTCTAATTAACCAATTAGAAGTTAAACTATCCATTAGGCATGTATTTGAGTCACGGTTCAACAAGAATTGACTATGCTCAAATCCTAATTTCACTAAAAATTTCGGCATGACCTATTCATATATAATGTCAACCACGAGATTTCAACGCGTGAATCTCACTACGTGAACTCGTCTCTCGACTCAAAACTTAACATCTTGACATCTTTTCAACGCAAACCAAACAATTCAAAATCATCAAAACTCTTTATCAGTAAACTATCATTTATACTCGACACCAATTGTTCGAGTGTCAGATACCAACATTTATGTGCGTTAATCATAACTCTCACAACTCACACCATTTAGTCATATCGTATCATCCATCAAAATAAATATAATCAAGTTGTTTTCTAGAAAGTTTTGCTGTTTTTGTGTCATCTTTAAAAATTCATAACAACCAACTCAATCATCATAAACTCTCATACCAATTGATCTCAAAAACTTCATGAAGTGTAGTTCACTCTAAAAATGGTAGTTAACCAAAAAGGTTAAAGGTTTTTGGAGATATTGCTCTTTTAGTGCAGGCTGTCAAAGATTGACAGTTTCTGCCAATTTTGTTTAGGCCATTAGAAACCAAGGCAAACCTTAATAAAATTCCATCAAATTTAATCATCCAAAACTAAAGGTATCCTTGAAGATTTGGTTAAAATTTCACAAGAGAAAACGTTCATATGATCTGCCAAATAAACAATGAAACTCATACACTTTTACTGTTGGACAAATATGACAGCAGAACAGGGCATTTTTGAAATAATAAACTGCTCTGTTTCAGAGGTCATAAAAATCGAAATCTTATGTTTTTAGAAAAGTATTGAAGTCTAGTTTCGTTTAAAAAAAAACGGTGATGCAAAATCCTTCATGGATTAATAGATATAAACGTTTTTGTGAAGTCTACCAATAGTTGACAGATTCTGTCAAGGGTTTTTCAAAATATCTTTAAAATAGCAAACATCATCCAAAACACATGAAATTTTGCAGCGACGAAATACACATATCATAGATAAACATACTAAAATTTCAGAGCCATCAAGCAATGAAAACTCATCGAAACATAAGCTTGAAACTGCTGTAAAATTTTGACAGAATTCCAGTTTTAATTTCGTTCAACAATTATCATCCATAAATTGTAAATCAATTAGCATGCTCATGTGATATCGTAGAACACATATACGCAATAATATTCATTATGCAACGTCTCAAACTTCACGAATTTAAATAATCATACTCTAAAAATTTATACAATTTTCGTGCTTGGAAAAATACGAATTTAATATATATCGATTCTAGCATACCCCTAAGCACAAATATCAAGTCAAAACGATCAAACAAAAATCGAAAGACAAGCTAATATGTGAAAAACGGGGCTGCCCTCATGGGTTTCATAGCTACGGTTCGTTCCGTTCTTACTCCCTTCATTAAACATGCTCAACATCTACCCAAGAACAACATACTAAAATTTCACGACGATCCGACGTCGTTTCAAAATAAAGTCGAGAATCGACGTTTTTCGACGTCGACGAAAATCGAAAATAAAACCATCAAAACGTAGGTAGAGATCTTACCTACTTAGATACATGATCGAAAAGATGATCGGCGCTCGTCTCGGTGCTCAAATCGGAGGTCAAAAGCTCCGTCCAAGCTTAAATGGAAAATGGCGTGTGTAGTGTGTGTTTTAGGTGTTGTGTGTGTGAATATGTGAGTTGTGTGTGTGGTGTGGGCTGATATAGCGTGAGTTAGTGAGGGGAAAGGGGTTTTGGGAGGTTTGGGGGTGGTTAGGGGTAGGGTAGGTTAGATATTTAGGATATTAACCCGTTAGTCGTTAAATATCTCGTCTCGTCTCGTTTTAACAACTAACAACCCATACTCTTTGTTACTCGCCCTCTCAACCTCTACTCACTTTCATTACACTCGTAATTCTATATAAATATAGAAAACGCAAGCTCGTTCTCGAAATTCTGATAAACGAGCTCGGTTCGTTTATCGAGAAATCCCGATTTACTATTCACTCGTCGTCCAAAAATAAAAACTTTCATTATTGGACTCGTATCGAAAAACTAAGAATATTTCTCGACGACGTGCACGTAAGATTTTGAAAGTCGACAAAAAGACGAAATAGCAGTATTTTACTATTCATCGTCAAAAAGTCAAAATTTTCAAAAACGTCTTAACGGACTCAGATCTCACTTCCGAGTTCACCGTTCTCATTCAAATAATTATCTCGAATTATTCGAATACTCAAACTCAATTTCGGATATAAAATCTCACATCATCCAAACATCATCAAAAGAACATCTCAACATCTTAAAAATAACAAGGGAACTTCATATAACTCCTCATCTCTTTACAAAGTAAATCAAACAAGGGATCTATACCCTAATTACTCAAACTTAAGCAATTAAACACGTCATCAAAAGCCCGGGTGTTACAAAGAATGAGAGGGTGCAACGTGAGATTTGTGTGTGTCAGCGTGCGTGATATCTAAGAGACAGAGAGGTCAGAGGGAGCTGGTGGCGGTGGCTCGTCGCTGCTGCGCCTGTTGAAAACCAAAAAGATGCTAAAAGCATGAAGAAAGATAAAGGAAAAAGATTGTACTATTTTCTCATTAAACTGAAATACAAAGGAGCAGCCTTAATATATAGGCAACACACGAGCACATCGTGAGAAAAGAGAAAAAGGCATAAAACCGTAGGCAACAAGAAACACAAACAATACTCTAAAAAGTGACAACTGCTGCATAGTGATGTGCATGCATGCATGTCCATACATATCAACATAGCAACTTTAATAGGCCCCCTCAAGATGGACTGTATATGTTGATGAAGCCCATCTTGCTCAAAATCAAGTGAAGAGCTAATGCAGATAAAGCTTTGGTAAAAACGTCAGCGAGTTGGAGATGATTCTTGACATGAACAGGATGAACCACATGTTGAAGAAATTTGTCACGAACAGTGTGACAATCTATTTCTATGTGCTTAGTTCTCTCATGGAAGACGGGATTGCAGCAAATATGAACGGCGACCTGATTGTCGCAGTAAAGAGGTGAAGCCTTGGTCTGAAGGATTCCAAAATCCATCCTTGTACCCAACTCTTTCTGCAACTCATCCAAAAATGTGATGAAATTTATTTATTTTCTCTTTCTGAGGTGATCTACACCGGTACTCAATGCAATCTTATAATCTCACGAACGTACAATTGTGCTAACTTATCTGGTCCATACGCGATTAGGATCGGTAAGAAATGTGCAGATTTTGTTAGTCGATCTACAATCACCCAAATTGCTGTATTTCCTCTTTGACTTTTGGGTAAAGCTGTCACAAAATCCATCGCTATGTGATCCCATTTCCACTCGGGAATCTCCAACGGTTTTAACTTCCCATATGGTCGTTGGTGTAATCCTTTCACTTGCTGACAAGCTAAGCATCGCTCTACAAACGAAGCTATGTCTCATTTCATTCCGTCCCACAAAAATCTATTTTTTTTACAACCTGATACATCTTTGTGCCTCCTGGGTGGGCGGTGTAAGGCGTGTCATGAGTCTCACTCATGATCGTATTCTTAAGTTCATCATCGCGGGGAATGCATATTCTCCCCTCAAATAAGATAGCATTGTATGATGCTTTTTTGGTAACTCTTGAGATCTCCTGCTCTTATCCTTTCTCGTAACTTGTTCATTGTCTCATCTTTCCTTGTGCTTCAATCACCATTTTCCTCAAACTAGGCATCGTCGCAACAATACTCGCTATCGTCCCTGGTGGTTTTATCATCTCTATCTTCATCTTGTCAAAGTCCTTTATAAGCTCATCCTCTCTCGTGAGAAGACATCCTAACTTTGACGAGACCTTTCGGCTCAATGCATCGGCTACTACATTGGCCTTGCCAGGGTGATAATTAATGTCGCAGTTAACATCCTTTACTAATTCGAGCCATCACCTTTGCCTCGTGTTAGTATCCTTATGCTCGAAAAAGTATTTCAAAGTTTTGTGGTTCGTGAAAATCTCACATCTAACTCCGTAGAGATGATGTCTCCAAATTTTCAGGGCATGCACAACGGCTGCAAGCTCTAAATCATGCGTTGGATAATTTATCTCGTGGGGTCTAAGTTGTCGTGATGCATAGACTATAACTCTTTCTTCTTGCATCAAAACACATCCTAGCCCACTCTCTAACGCATCTGCGTAGATGGTATACTCTTTATCCATTTCTAGGACTATCAGCACTGGTGCTGTAGTCAATTTCCTTTAAGCTCTTAAAAACTCTTTTCACACTCCCCTTTCCAATTGTATTTAGCTTATTTTCTAAGTAATTGTGTCATCGGTTTTGCTATCGTGGAAAATCCTTCAATAAACCTCTGATAGTATCCTGCTAAGCCTAAAAAGTTGAGAATCTTGTTAGGCGTAGTTGGTGATCTCCACTCATGTACAGCTTGTACCTTGACGGGGTCAACTTTAATTCCTTCAGATGATATAACATGTCCTAGTAAAGTTACTTTGTTCAACCAAAACTCGCACTTGGTGAATTTGGCAAAAAGCTTCTCAACTCTTAGTGTTTCCAACATCGTTTTCAAATGTTTTGGAGCTCCTGCTCATTCTTCGAATAGATGAGAATATCATCTATGAAAACTAGGACAAATTTATCCAGTTATTGATGAAAACTCAATTCATGTGATCCATGAAAACTACTGGTGCCTTCGTCAAACCGAATGGCATAACTATGAACTCATAGTGCTCATACCTCATTTGAAAAGCTGTCTTAGGTATATCATTCTGTCAAAATTTGAACTGGTGGTAATATGATCTCAAGTCAACTTTCAAGAAAAATGCGCTCCTCGTAATTGATCAAACAAGTCATCTATCCTCGGCAAAGGATATTTGTTCTTGAGTGTCGATTTATTCAGCTCTCGATAATCTATGCACATTCTCAACGTGCCATCCTTCTTTTTGACAAAAAGGACTGGTGCTCCCCACAGGGATACACTATGTCTAATAAAACCTAACTCGAGCAATTCTTGTAGCTGAATCTTCAGCTCTTGTAGCTCCTTAGGCGCCATTCTATAGGGTGCCTTCGACACTAGTGCTGATCCAGGTTCTAGGTCGATAGTGAACTCCAACTGTCTTGTTGGTGGCAATCCTGGTAAGACCTCGGGAAATACATCTCTATATTCCCTTACCACTACTACATCCTCAAAGTTTTTACTTGATTCTCCTTCATCATTCAAGTAAACTAGGTAAGCTTGTGCTCCTTTCTTCTTTACCAATTTCGACGCCTGAAGTGCCGAAATGATTGGAATTCTCTTCTTTCTATCAATGTCGTGAAAACATGTCTGTTCCTTCCCAGGTGGTTGGAAAGTTATCTGTCTCTTCTAACAATCAATCGGGGCAAAGTTCTCTGCTAACCAGTCCATCCTTAGAATAATGTCTACGTTCCACATAGGCATTAAGTGCAAGGTTCTTATTTTCATCTTTAGTGATCCTAACTCAAAGTCTAATTTAGAAATCATGTGAGAAACTGTAGTAGCTCTTCCTACAGGAGTGATTACTCTCAACTTGGGACTAGCTCGTTTTGGTTCGAGTTTGAAGGTAACATGCTTCAAACACTTAAAGAATGCGAGGCTCCTGTATTAAACAGGATTCTAACTGATGCATCCAATAACTTGCCCAATACTACCTTAAAGTTCTGCCTTAAACCGGCACATAAAACTCAGACATCTCATCATCAGTATCCATCTTCTGATGAGCAAATCGTGATAGCTCACAGAATTCTCGGTTATACTCTACAACCGATTTCTTTCCTTGCATCAAACTTCGATAGTCAGCCTCTTGCTGCTTACTGTACTCCTTGGTACATATTTCTCAAGAGTAGCCTTGAATTGTTCTCAGGTGTAGTTTACCAGTTGCTCGGGTGTTAAAGTCCTCTGACGTGCCTCTCACTAGTCTTATACATCAAAAGAATCTACTAGGATAACTCAAAAGTTGTAAGGGTTCAACCCTAGAATGACATCAAAACAAATTGTTCAAGAGACTCAAATGAATGACCAGAGGGTAGAATGAAGTAACTACCAGGTCGAACAAAAATGACCTAGAGTAAGAACCCATCTGGCTTTTCAACCAAAAGTTGAAACACGTGGGTTTATAAACCCAAAACACGTCTACTGAGATTTGGATCATGCGGACTGGCCAGGTCCAACATAATCACTCCCCAGTCACACGGGATATACTATCCCGAACTTGGAAATTCTGTGTCTTCTAAACCCTCAACATACTATACATAACAAAACTTAAGTTCACACCAGCAAGCTAAAAACTTAAACTCAGGGTCCTATGTTCTAGACTCTTGTTTCGAAAGTTCAATATTTTTCGACTCTCCTCTCATGTTGCGGTGGTGGTGGCGGAGTATTATCCCGCCTATCCTTCACATCACACTCTTGATGACATCTTTGAGGCATTTTTGAAATCACAAAAGGAAAACTCAACTCGACCAACGCTCTAAGCATCCTCAAAACTCAAGTTCAATTTACTAACCAACTTTAAGGAAACCCTCACGGTCACCTTAACATTCATCTGTAAGGCAATAAGCACTCACGAAATGCTAACAAAAAGACCACTCTGGTCAACCTAATATATCCATCAGTAGAATGCCTCTTTTTAGAGGGCTTACATAATGGGGTTATTTAAACCCTACAAAAACCATAGTATCTATCGTAATGTCCCTTCTAAACCGACACCATTAATAGTACTATGTCTCGGTCTGGACCTCCTACGGTAATTGCTACCAGTTAACTCATCTAGTTGCTACTTTAGCACACTAGGAACATCCATCTACTTAACATCAGTAGGGTACTATATTCGCATGCTTATCTATCATCATGTCAAAATCTCAAGTACCAGTATCTCCTAAGTAAGTTATATACATCGCAATGTAATTGCAACTAATCAAAAACGAGGGTGTACCGCGCATACTCTCAAGATCATCCTTAGCTCTAGCCTACATCGACTTCTCTTCTCATCCTCATCAACTCTAGCCCTCCTCGGCTACTTCTCATCCTCATTATCGTTTATCATTTTATCATCTTTGGTAACTGATACTCAAGGATCGACTCGATATCTACTACACTCTTCTAGAGTCCCTGGTAGAAAACAAGCATCCGGTCAGTAGATCCGCATAGAAAATCTGGGTATCTGTAACAAATCTCATCTCCTGTGGGTCCAATGCTCAAGACAACATGTCCCATCATATTGAGTGGCTTTCTTCCTTGCTCAATCCTACCACTCGATTGGTAGCACGGGGACTAGGTGCACGATGCCATCCAGTCTAGTAACAACTATAAGGCTTTCATCCTTTCATAGTCTATGAACATGTGTTTGAAAATCTACTAGGGTATCTCTGTACCACATACTGTACGCCTCGTCCTCGTATCCGATCTTCCCTGAGTTCGATCTCACAACAGTCCACTTTCGTGCAGTGCCAACAGTCCTGGCCAATCTATAAGGAGAACTTAAAGGTGACTCTAGGAACTAACTCTACTTGGCTCCAGCAACAGAAATAAACAAACATAACTTAGCAAAACTCCTACTAAGTAGTACTGTTCTCTTAAAACTCAAGCTCAAAACATCTAAATTCTCATCTCGTCCCATCTTTACATAGTAGGTAACCTCTCTAAACAATGATATTAGATCCCTTAATCTAAATCATCGTGACTCAGTAAGACAACTCAACAATTCTCTCTCAAAGCCATCTCCAAAGACTATGGCTCATGATACCTCTTCAAGTACCATTAAGGTTGCGTGAGCAAAACTCGCGTCACAAAACAACTCAACTTATCGTACAATATCTCATTGCAGCATGCTAATAACTCATCATTAATCATGCTATTATACTCAAGCTCATACTCAAACTCATAACTCAAACCAACAAGTACTTAAAGCAATTGCTAATTCTCTCAAGCTTTAGCTCTAAGTTCTCATTTCATCCTTCTACTTAGAAAAAAAATCTCTCTTAACAATGACATTAGATTCCTTCATCTAAATCATCGTGACTTATCACAACTGCTCAAACAATTCTCATCACAAAACATCTCAAATACATCACATCATAACTCATAATTATGCATCCTCAATCATATAACATCATACGATACAAACGCTCTCATGATTCATCATGTAACATCAACATATGCTCTTACAACATAATAACTCATTATTAATCATGTTGTCATCCTCAAACTCAAACTATGCATCTTCAAAGCATAACATCATAACTCATCATATAACCTCAACATCGTGCTCTTCAAAATTTAACGTCAAATAAACTTTGAAATTTTACATACCTCGTTGAGCCTGGTGTGATGGTGCGCTGAGCTCACGGTTGTTAATAACTATTAGTCTAGTGACTCATTCTAGACTAAACTCAAGACTTCTAATTCAGAGCTTAACCTTCGCTCTGATACCACTCTGTCACAGCCCGCCCTAACTAGGGATAGTTAGGCCGAGTGATCCACGACTAGGGATGGGGTTAAAGAAGAAGGGGAAGAAAAGGGGCGTCATTTATAGCCGTAAAACTTACTCATCTTAATAAAACTCGTCATTTTTATTCATTAATACTCAATTGAAAACAGTCTATGAAAGACTGCATAAAAGTTAATTAATATCATTAATCAAGTTATACATCATATGCAACCATTCTCTTAAGACTCAAAGTATGACATAACATACTATAACATCAACAACATCTTGCAGCGGAAAGTAGCTAGACATATGTATGAAGACATATTCTAGACAGGTTAACTATTTATTAACAACCCTGGAGACTCCGCTCATTGCAGCACCATCATCACATCAGCTCAACCTGCACATTTAGAAAACATATGCAGGGCTGAGTACAAAAGCACTCAGTGGGCACGTATGCCTAGGTATAAAAATACATGCTTCAAAACTATAAATTGTCATGCCATCATAATCAGTACAGCAAGGGAGTTTTTCGCTAAAAAGGCCCAAGCTTACTAAGTTCATTTGTGATTCTTAAAGTTCGTCTGATCAGACTAAGTTCTTTTGTAATCTATCATATCTGAAACTGTGTGCCGGAGAGGTGGCCACCTCTCACGGTCACTTGACCGGCCAACCCGCTAGATGACTCACGGTCACTGGTGTACACTAGTCCTGGCAGGATAGCTATCAACTGCTCAGGACCCGAATTCGATTGCATCATTGGCAAAGCCAAAGCAGATAGATATCATACTAAAATTTAAACATTTCATGGCAAGACAACAGTTGTAATATTTTCCAGTTCAAAGATTTGTAACGAAATAACTTGTTCAAAGGTAGCATTAAACTCGTTTGATAGATATATAAAACTGAAATTAACAGTTAAATCATCTCATGCATTCATTCGTATAAGAGGCCTACGACACGCAGGGGATCTCTATATACGTATAGTAAAAGTAATGCCCACCTCGTTGTGTCTCTGTATCAATGAGTAACGTCACTCTCTCCCTCAAGTCGTTACTTCCCAAAAGGACCTTCATCGTTATGAAGAATTGGTGAGAAGTTATAAAAGAAACCTCGATTAATAATCTAATCTCTTTTATGAAACATTAGTATCTCTAATGTTCATCTCTCTTGATTGTTAATCAATATAACAATTATTATCTCTCGTCATTACTCATTAATTATAACATCCTTATGTTATAATTAGCAGCTCTTCAATTAAAAGAAATATTTAACACATCGAAAAGTCCACTTTCTTAGCAGATCTATTCGCTCTCATCTCGTCTAATTAACCAATTAGAAGTTAAACTATCCATTAGGCATGTATTTGAGTCACGGTTCAACAAGAATTGACTATGCTCAAATCCTAATTTCACTAAAAATTTCGGCATGACCTATTCATATATAATGTCAACCACGAGATTTCAACGCGTGAATCTCACTACGTGAACTCGTCTCTCGACTCAAAACTTAACATCTTGACATCTTTTCAACGCAAACCAAACAATTCAAAATCATCAAAACTCTTTATCAGTAAACTATCATTTATACTCGACACCAATTGTTCGAGTGTCAGATACCAACATTTATGTGCGTTAATCATAACTCTCACAACTCACACCATTTAGTCATATCGTATCATCCATCAAAATAAATATAATCAAGTTGTTTTCTAGAAAGTTTTGCTGTTTTTGTGTCATCTTTAAAAATTCATAACAACCAACTCAATCATCATAAACTCTCATACCAATTGATCTCAAAAACTTCATGAAGTGTAGTTCACTCTAAAAATGGTAGTTAACCAAAAAGGTTAAAGGTTTTTGGAGATATTGCTCTTTTAGTGCAGGCTGTCAAAGATTGACAGTTTCTGCCAATTTTGTTTAGGCCATTAGAAACCAAGGCAAACCTTAATAAAATTCCATCAAATTTAATCATCCAAAACTAAAGGTATCCTTGAAGATTTGGTTAAAATTTCACAAGAGAAAACGTTCATATGATCTGCCAAATAAACAATGAAACTCATACACTTTTACTGTTGGACAAATATGACAGCAGAACAGGGCATTTTTGAAATAATAAACTGCTCTGTTTCAGAGGTCATAAAAATCGAAATCTTATGATTTTAGAAAAGTATTGAAGTCTAGTTTCGTTTAAAAAAAAACGGTGATGCAAAATCCTTCATGGATTAATAGATATAAACGTTTTTGTGAAGTCTACCAATAGTTGACAGATTCTGTCAAGGGTTTTTCAAAATATCTTTAAAATAGCAAACATCATCCAAAACACATGAAATTTTGCAGCGACGAAATACACATATCATAGATAAACATACTAAAATTTCAGAGCCATCAAGCAATGAAAACTCATCGAAACATAAGCTTGAAACTGCTGTAAAATTTTGACAGAATTCCAGTTTTAATTTCGTTCAACAATTATCATCCATAAATTGTAAATCAATTAGCATGCTCATGTGATATCGTAGAACACATATACGCAATAATATTCATTATGCAACGTCTCAAACTTCACGAATTTAAATAATCATACTCTAAAAATTTATACAATTTTCGTGCTTGGAAAAATACGAATTTAATATATATCGATTCTAGCATACCCCTAAGCACAAATATCAAGTCAAAACGATCAAACAAAAATCGAAAGACAAGCTAATATGTGAAAAACGGGGCTGCCCTCATGGGTTTCATAGCTACGGTTCGTTCCGTTCTTACTCCCTTCATTAAACATGCTCAACATCTACCCAAGAACAACATACTAAAATTTCACGACGATCCGACGTCGTTTCAAAATAAAGTCGAGAATCGACGTTTTTCGACGTCGACGAAAATCGAAAATAAAACCATCAAAACGTAGGTAGAGATCTTACCTACTTAGATACATGATCGAAAAGATGATCGGCGCTCGTCTCGGTGCTCAAATCGGAGGTCAAAAGCTCCGTCCAAGCTTAAATGGAAAATGGCGTGTGTAGTGTGTGTTTTAGGTGTTGTGTGTGTGAATATGTGAGTTGTGTGTGTGGTGTGGGCTGATATAGCGTGAGTTAGTGAGGGGAAAGGGGTTTTGGGAGGTTTGGGGGTGGTTAGGGGTAGGGTAGGTTAGATATTTAGGATATTAACCCGTTAGTCGTTAAATATCTCGTCTCGTCTCGTTTTAACAACTAACAACCCATACTCTTTGTTACTCGCCCTCTCAACCTCTACTCACTTTCATTACACTCGTAATTCTATATAAATATAGAAAACGCAAGCTCGTTCTCGAAATTCTGATAAACGAGCTCGGTTCGTTTATCGAGAAATCCCGATTTACTATTCACTCGTCGTCCAAAAATAAAAACTTTCATTATTGGACTCGTATCGAAAAACTAAGAATATTTCTCGACGACGTGCACGTAAGATTTTGAAAGTCGACAAAAAGACGAAATAGCAGTATTTTACTATTCATCGTCAAAAAGTCAAAATTTTCAAAAACGTCTTAACGGACTCAGATCTCACTTCCGAGTTCACCGTTCTCATTCAAATAATTATCTCGAATTATTCGAATACTCAAACTCAATTTCGGATATAAAATCTCACATCATCCAAACATCATCAAAAGAACATCTCAACATCTTAAAAATAACAAGGGAACTTCATATAACTCCTCATCTCTTTACAAAGTAAATCAAACAAGGGATCTATACCCTAATTACTCAAACTTAAGCAATTAAACACGTCATCAAAAGCCCGGGTGTTACAAAGAATGAGAGGGTGCAACGTGAGATTTGTGTGTGTCAGCGTGCGTGATATCTAAGAGACAGAGAGGTCAGAGGGAGCTGGTGGCGGTGGCTCGTCGCTGCTGCGCCTGTTGAAAACCAAAAAGATGCTAAAAGCATGAAGAAAGATAAAGGAAAAAGATTGTACTATTTTCTCATTAAACTGAAATACAAAGGAGCAGCCTTAATATATAGGCAACACACGAGCACATCGTGAGAAAAGAGAAAAAGGCATAAAACCGTAGGCAACAAGAAACACAAACAATACTCTAAAAAGTGACAACTGCTGCATAGTGATGTGCATGCATGCATGTCCATACATATCAACATAGCAACTTTAATAGGCCCCCTCAAGATGGACTGTATATGTTGATGAAGCCCATCTTGCTCAAAATCAAGTGAAGAGCTAATGCAGATAAAGCTTTGGTAAAAACGTCAGCGAGTTGGAGATGATTCTTGACATGAACAGGATGAACCACATGTTGAAGAAATTTGTCACGAACAGTGTGACAATCTATTTCTATGTGCTTAGTTCTCTCATGGAAGACGGGATTGCAGCAAATATGAACGGCGACCTGATTGTCGCAGTAAAGAGGTGAAGCCTTGGTCTGAAGGATTCCAAAATCCAAGAGCAAAGTGCGAATCCAAGTAACTTCACAGCTAGCTTGTGCCATAGCCCGATATTCAGCTTCGGCAGATGATCGAGAGACAGTAGATTGTTTCTTAGACCTCCAAGAAACAAGAGATGATCCAATGAAAACTGTAAAGCCGGTGACAGATCGTCGTGTGGTGGGGCATGCAGCCCAATCTGCATCAGAAAAAGCTGAGATATCCAAGGTAGAATTTTTATCAAAAAATAAACCATGACCAATGCTTTCCTTCAAATAACGGAGAACGCGTTCAGCTGAAGCCATGTGGCCTTCACAAGGCTTAGAAAGAAACTGACTTAAATTGTGGACCGCAAATGTAATATTTGGGCGTGTCAAACATAAGTATAACAATCGACCAATGAGTCTGCGGTATTTAGTGGGATCAGGGAGCTCTGCTCCTTCAATCAAGCTGAGATGCTTCCCTGATTCCATCGGAGAAGAAGCAGGCCTGCAGTTGAGTAACCCTGCATCCTTCAATAAATCCAGAACATACTTGCGTTGACAAAGATAGATCCCTTTGTCATTTCGAGCAACTTCCAAACCAAGAAAATAAGTAGGCTTCCCTAGGTCCTTGTATCTGAAATGTTGACTCAGAAAGGCCTTGAAAGAAGCAATCATATCATCATCATTACTTGTGAGCAAAATGTCATCAACGTAGACAATGAGACCAAGAAATTTTCCTTGTGACTTCTTGTAGAAGAAAGAATGATCACTGGTGGATTGACAAAGACCAAATTTGGCTAAAACTTCGGAGAGTTTTAAATACCACTGTCGTGAGGCTTGTTTAAGGCCATAAAGAGAGCGTTTCAGCTTGCAAACAGACCCTCTCATCAACTAAACCAGGAGGAAGCTCCATATAAATGTCTTCACTCAACTCACCATAGAGAAAAGCATTGTTAATGTCGAGATGGCATAGAGACCATCCTGAAACAGCTGCAAGTGACAACATAACCTTGACCGTGACTAACTTTGCTACTGGGGAGAAAGTATCAATGAAATCTACCCCTGCTTGTTGTGTGTTACCTTTGGCCACCAAACGTACCTTGTATCTATCCAAGGTTCCATCAGCAAAGAATTTGGTGCGGAAAATCCACTTGCATCCAATGGAAATCTTGCCCAAAGGTAGCAAAGTAATAAACCAAGTATCATTTTTAATAAGAGCCTCAAGTTCTGCCTGCATAGCTTTCCTCCATTTAGCATACTTAGATGCTTGAGAATAAGAAGAGGGTTCAGGAATAGCAGAGAGAGAGCAAACAAGTCTGAAATAGGCTAAGGAGAGTTTGGAGTAGGAGATGTATTTGTGTAAGGGATAAGGGGAACAGATGACAGAGTTACATATGTAATCTGACAAGTAAGAATGACGTTTCCGGATTCTACCCAATTGTGTTGTAGGAAAAACATCAAGCATGGAAGTGGCATCTGAAGTGGAGTCAGCATCAGTACCTGCCTCATTTGTATCAGGAGGTGTAATTGCTGATTGAGGTTGAGCTTGACTAAAAATGTTATTGGGAATGGAAGTGTCTACTGGGAAGGTGAATTGAGGTTCGGGAAACTGGGAAGGAGGCTTATCAGAGTAAGGAAAGATTTGCTCATGAAACACAACATCTCTACTAATATGGATTTGATGAGTGTCCAGATTTAGTACCTTATATCCCTTGTATCCAGAAGGATACCCCAAGAAAACACACTTGACAGCCATAGGTGAGAATTTTGATCTGTGTCTATCTAGAGTTGACATGTAGCATAGACAACCAAACACTCTCAGATGAGTATAAGAGGGTGGCTTCCTGACAGCATTTGGAAGGGAGTAGCATTGTCAGGAAGAACAGATGAAGGAACCCTATTTATAAGGTAAGAAGCTGTGTGTATACAATGTCCCCAATATGAAACAGGTAAGTGTGACTGAAATAAGAGACTTCTAGCAACATTAAGCAGGTGTTGGTGTTTTCTTTCAACTCTAGCATTTTGTTGTGGAGTGGACACACAAGAGTGATGAACTATAGTTCCATATTTGGTGAAAAGCTCCCCAAGACTAAATTCAGGACCATAATCACATCGAAGAATTTTAATGGTTTTTCCAAACTGAGTGTTGACTGTATTAAAGAATTGAGTTAATATAGTCTTCACATCATATTTGTTTTTCATTAAAAAGGTCCATACAAACCTAGAATAATCATCAACAATGGTGAGGAAGTAGGTATAACCATCAACAGTGGAAGAAGAGTAAGGTCCCCAAATATCACAGTATATTAATTCAAAAATCTCTTGTGATACATGCCGAGAATCAGGAAATGGCAATCTTCTCTGTTTAGCCAAAGGGCAAATTTCACAGAGAGTTTGCTTACAAGATGAAAGAGATAAAGCTTTTGATAAGAGCTGTAACTTATGAAAAGAAAGATGGCCTAATCTATGATGCCATAACTGGGATGAGATGACTGCTGAAGCAGAAATGCTAGGGAATGTGACTTTGGTGGATGTGGCTGGATCAGTCTCTAACACATATAGGTTTCCAACCTTGCTACCCTTCCCAATCACAGTCCCATGAGAAGCTTCCTGAATGGGTGGACATTGGCGGACATCACCGGTATAAGTCCTGACGTGTGCCAACACTACATCTTGATGGAGCCAGACGCTAAGCCTGTTAGAGATCCGCAGAGGAAGTTGAATCCGAACATGAGGGAGATCGTGCTCAAGGAGGTTCTAAAGCTTCTAGCTTTAGGAATTATTTATCCTATCTCTGACAGCAAGTGGGTGAGCCCGATTCACATGGTTCCGAAGAAGTCTGGATTACAAGTGGTTGAGAATGAGAAGAACGAGTTGGTGCCGATGCGTCTTGTTACTGGATGGCGCATGTGTATCGATTACCGGAAGCTGAACGCTGCTACTCGCAAGGATCATTTCCCGCTTCCATTTATTGATCAGATGTTGGAGCGCTTAGCGGGACAGGCATTTTTCTGTTTCTTGGATGGTTATAGTGGGTATTTTCAGATTTATGTCAACCAAGAGGATCAAGAGAAGACTACTTTCACGTGCCCGTTTGGAACCTTCGCATGCAAAAGAATGCCGTTTGGATTGTGCAATGCGCCCGGCACTTTTCAACGATGCATGATGAGCATCTTCTCTGACTTGATCGAAAAGTGCATAGAGATCTTCATGGATGATTTCACAGTTTATGGGACATCATTTGAGGGCTGCCTCCACAATTTGGACAAGGTTTTGACTCGTTGTGTGGAGAAAAATCTGATCTTGAACTTTGAAAAGTGTCACTTTATGGTGAACGAGGGTATTGTTCTAGGCCATGTTGTCTCAGAAAAGGGGATTCAAGTCGACAAGGCCAAGGTGGAGTTGATAGCCAAGCTGCCATACCCGAGGGACGTTAAGGAGATCAGAGGTTTTCTCGGACACGCTGGATTTTACAGGAGGTTCATCAAAAATTTTACAAAGATCGCGCAACCGTTGACCCGTCTGCTGTAGAACGATGTTCCGTTTGTCCTAACAAATGAGTGCAAGCAGGAGTTTGACTTGTTGAAAATTAAGTTGACGACAGCCCCGATCATGCAACCGCCTAACTGGAAGCTCCCCTTTGAGCTTATGTGTGATGCTAGTGACCACGCCGTAGGCGCGGTTCTTGGACAAAAGATGGGGAAAGAGAGCCACGTAATT
This sequence comes from Salvia miltiorrhiza, assembly GCF_028751815.1. Taxonomy (NCBI): domain Eukaryota; kingdom Viridiplantae; phylum Streptophyta; class Magnoliopsida; order Lamiales; family Lamiaceae; genus Salvia; species Salvia miltiorrhiza. Next base: position 37,295,552 of record NC_080394.1, on the reverse strand, counting down.
TATTATGCTTCAAAGACGTTGAATCCTGCCCAATGCAACTATGCAACAACAGAAAAGGAGATGTTGGCGATTATTTTTGCCTTTGAAAAATTCCGTTCATATCTTTTGGGGGCGAAAATAATTGTCTACACGGACCATGCCGCATTGAAGTTTCTACTATCAAAGAAGGAGTCAAAGCCACGCTTGATTAGATGGATTCTTTTGTTGCAGGAGTTTGATTGGGAGATTCGGGATAAGAATGGAGCGGAGAATCATGTGGCTGACCATTTAAGTCGTTTAGTCCAGCAAGGGGAAGATGAGAGCCCTATCAACGAAGCTTTCCCAGAAGAGCATCTTTATGCTATCAAGACATGTTCAGCCGTTTGTTTGCCCAGACAGGACTTTTCCTCCGAGTCAGAGCAGCGGAAACAAGCCGCCAGAGAAATAGATTCCCGCCAGAGAAATGGCCATCTCCAGAGAAATGATGATTTCTTTGCTCTGAATTCCCGCCAGAGAAATATCCATCCGCTCTGGCGCACGTGTTCTGCTCTGGAAATGTCCGCAGCATATTCAGTCGAGGAAAAAGGTGGGTCCGAGCCATGGTTCGCCGACATCATCAATTATTTGACTTCTGGAATATTCCCACCTTTGTTCAAAAAGGCACAGCAGATGAAGCTTCGAAGTGAGTGCAAGTATTATCTTTGGGATGAACCTTATTTGTGGAAGGTTGGAGCTGATCAGATTATCCGACGTTGCGTTCCGGAAGCAGAGCAACGAGCCATTCTTGTACACTGCCATTCTCTAGCTTGTGGCGGTCATTTTGGTCCGAAACGTACAGCGAGGAAGGTACTTGATTCCGGTTTCTTTTGGACCACATTGCATAGAGATGCTTATCTATTTTGCAAAAGCTGTGATCGTTGTCAACTGACCGGAAATATCTCCAAGCGAGATGAGATGCCCCAAGTCCCGATGATTTTTTGTGAGATATTTGATGTGTGGGGGATGGATTTCATGGGACCATTCCCAAGCTCATACGGCAATCTCTACATCTTGCTCACCGTTGACTACGTGTCGAAATGGATAGAAGCAAAGGCCATGAAAACGAATGATGCCAAGGTGGTTGCCGCGTTTTTGAAGTCCCACATCTTTACTAGGTATGGAGTACCTCGAGCAGTGATTAGCGATCAGGGGACGCACTTCTGCAACCGCACCATCGAAGCATTGATGAAGAAATATGGTGTGCATCATCGATTGGCTACTCCTTACCATCCTCAAACCAACGGCCAAGCCGAAGTTTCCAACCGATAAGTGAAGCAAATTCTAGAGAAAATGGTGAACCCGTCTCGAAAGGATTAGAGCTTGAGGCTAGATGACACACTCTGGGCATACAGAACTGCCTACAAGACCCCAATAGGTATGTCACCTTATCGTCTAATCTTTGGGAAGATGTGCCACCTGCCGGTTGAGTTGGAGCATCGCGCATATTGGGCCGTGAAAGAAGTGAATAAGCATTGCCTAAGTGTGAGGAGGAAAGGAAGTTTCAACTTCAAGAATTGGAGGAGATTCGTCTTGAAGCCTATGATGCGGCCATGTGGTATAAAGAGCGCACTAAGATGTGGCATGACAAGAATCTGCGAGGGAAATCCTTGAAGGTCGGGCAAAAGGTACTCTTGTTCCAATCGAAGCTGCGTTTAATGCCCGGAAAGTTGAAGACAAAATGGGTTGGCCCGTTCGTGATTCAGTCTGTCTGCCCAAATGGGGCGTTTGAGATACGCAGCCTGGATACGGCGAAGACATTCACCGTGAATGCACAACATTTGAAGCCGTTCTATGATGCCTCCTCGTTAGTTCCAGCGGAGTCTGTTTCGCTGTTGATTCCGGGCACTTTTTGAGCACATGAGCAGTCGAGCTGGCGACTTTCAAATCTAGCGTTTGGTGGGAGGCAACCCACTGTTGGTTTGTTTTTAGTTTTCGTTTTTGTTGTTCTTGTTTTGTTTTTAGTTGGTGTTTTGTCTTTGTCCTAAGTTCGGTTGCTATGCGGATACTATGATTCTGGAAGTGTTCATGTTTCTGCAGCTCTCTCCTCTGCCCTGCCAGCGCCGCCGTCTCTACTCTGCATCGACCATAAACTCCACTCTTCACCATCTCTCACGAAGCTTCAGTTTCTCAAATGCCGATAATCAGGGACGTTTTCTCAACTCTTCTTATTTCTTTCGTGCCCTGAGGACATGGCATGCTTTAAGTGTGGGGGGGTGTTTTATTGTGTTTATGCTTTCAATTGGCCAAGATTAGTCTTTCTATGCTTAGTTTTTGGTCTCGAATCTTGCTAATTTTTATGAATTTGTGGAAGAGCAGATGATTTTCGATGCGCGTTTTGGGTTTGTGTTCGTTTGGTGGTTATTCTTGTTTTACTTTCGATATATGTTTCTTGATTGTGCAAAGAATTATGAGTTTTGTTGCAACATTTTTGTAAGTTAGTAAAACGTGATTTGTCTGGTAGATGCTAGAAAGAGTGTTGTCATTGTGATTGCCTACGATCGTATCTTATTTGTGAAAATGTTGAACGAATTGCCAACTTTGAAATTGCCAGCTCTGAAACATCTGGCCTGCTCTGAAAATGTGACAGCTCTGAGTCTCTGCTCCTCTAGTTCAACTATGAGCATGGGAAACCACGTGAAAAGACTTTGGATTACATCCAAATGGTTTTATTTCATGAATTATGACTCAACTGTCGAAAATCTTAAGCACAAAAAGTGTAAAAAATGGTGATATTGATTATAAAGGCGATCACATTAGGGAATTCACTTCTAGCGGAGAATTGGGTCTGATCGAATTACTTGCATTACTCTTTTGTTGCTTCTTAAACTTTGAGTTACTTGCATGATCGAGAAGATGTGTGTTGATCGTAAAATATTGAATTGACTTGTGAATGTTTGGATTGGAAATTAGCATTGTTGAAATTGATCTCTTCCTAGGATTCATCTGGATTTTGCTTGAGGACAAGCAAAAGGCTAAGTGTGGGGGGGTTGATTTATGCTTAATTGTGCTAAATTTTGGGGTTTATATGAGCTTTATTTTAAGAGAATCTTTTGGAAAATGGTGCGTTTTATGGCTTGTTTGATGCTTTGCAGGAGATTTAGGTTTTTAGATGGAAGAATACAATTTTGGAGATTTCGTGGCTAAAGAGGTGTTTTTAGCATAACTCTGTAGCCAGAGCAGAGCAGCATAGCTCTATCGCCAAAGCCCGCGCTCCAGACCAGACCCAAGAAGTCAGGGAATCGAAGCGAGCGCGGAAGCGCCAGAGGAATCGAAGCGAGCGCGGAAGCGCCAAAGAAATCACTTCGCCGCTGGAATCAAGAAGCCAGCGGAATCAAAGTCCAGTGCAGCGGAAGCGAAGTCCATTACAGCGGAATCGAGAAGCCAGAGAAATCACCGTTCCTCTGGCGATAGCAGAAGAAATCACCATTCCGCTGGCGAGAGCCAGAGCTGAAGCCGTTCCACTAGCGAGAGCCGCGATTTCCGCCAGAGTGGAGATTACTTGCTGAGCGCGTCACAGCTGGAGACTTACCTTCCTTTGCACGATTCTTTTCCTTTTAGAGTTCGGCTTTGCATGGCAACTTCCATAGTGATCAAGAAGGATTTGAAGTCTATAAATAGGGCTTAGTTTTTCTTTCATAGACACACAATCTTTTGCCCTAATTTTCGTCCTTCTTGGAGATCAACTTTCTCTTGGAAGCCGCAACCTTAGATTTAGATTTTATTAGGTGTGAGAGTAATGGTTCCAATGTTAGTAACACTGGCACTACTAGGGGTGGTAAACCGGTAAACCGAACCGGAACCGGTTTAGAGGAATTCCTCTAACCGAAAATCGAACCGGTTTTTCGACCGGTTAACCGGTCGAAACCGATTAATGCACTGGTTCTCAATTTGGCGAATTAAACCGGTACCGGTTAACCGAATTAACCGGTTTTTATTTAAAAAAATTCGAATTTTAAAATGTGTGCAATAGGATTTGAACTCATGACCTTTGAAAGAAAGAATGAGACCTTATCCACTGCACCAATTCATAACTTGTGATAATTTAATAACAAAAAAAAAATTATAGACACATGTAATTTATATTAAAAAAAAAGAACAATGATAATAAACTAATTCCCAACCTAGACAACAATATTAACTCACATTATAGCCAAAACCCAAAAACAACAATAATAAGTCAATTACTTTCAATCCATAAAAAAATCTAATCAAATTAATCTAAACTCCACCAACAAGGCAACAAACATAAAGTAACATAAGTCTAAAGTTCAACAGTCAACACAAACAACAAATAAATGGATTCACGGTAAGACAATTCGGCTTGTCTGACTAGGAACATCTCCACTACTTTCTCCACGAACTCCATGTCCTCCACTCATCCCAAGTTGTGTCAAAACTGTTAAGTTTTTAAAATTAAACAAAAAGAATAATTAACATATTTGTAAATTGTAATGATTTGAATTTTATAGTTTATAATACATTAAAGTACTCACCCGATTCAAACTCTGGTGAAACGAGAAACCAACACCTAAACTAGAAAGCAGTAAACGACACCGAATTTACGTGGTTCGGTCGAGAAGACCTACGTCCACGGGGTGTTGGGGGTTTTTTCACTATACTTTGAGAGAATTACATTTTACAAGAGATGAATGAATAATGAGATGATCCCCCCTTCTAACCCCCTACTAAGTCCCTATTTATAAGCATGAACATAAACTTAAGGCCCTTAGGCCCATTAGACCCTTAAAGCCCATTAGCCCAATGAATTAAGCCCAAGCCCCGTTATTCTAATCTACATCTTGAAATTGAGCCATCAGAGTTGGAAAGCGGAGCCGAGCTGAGCCAAGCCGAAAGTCAGGGCAATCCTGTATCAAATATCAGAAATAACCACAATAACAATAATAGTAATAATAGTCATAACTAGAAATATTCCCGTTATGTTTAGCACAGCGCTGGTGCATATTTCAGTCCTCATCAAACTCCTTCTCTAACTCAGTCTCAGACACATCTTCTTCATCTTGGAGAAATTTATCCGACGAACTAGATTTGAGCCAATCCTCAGCGCATATCAAAGCCTCCACCATATTAACAGTCAACGAGCTTCTAAATTTAGATAAAACACGACCACCCGTGCTAAATGCAGACTCAGAAGCAACGCTCGATATAGGGATAGCCATGATGTCCCTCACCATCTCGGATAGAACAGGGAAGCGCGGGCTATTTTTGGACCACCACTGTAGGATATCAAACTGATCCCCCTCAATAGCTTTGTGCTTGTATTTCTTTTCAGCAAAGTACACAGTAATCTCTGACATATCGCCTGATTCTTCATCTTCACTATCATCAGAAATAACATCAACATGACTTCGAGCACCACTAACTCAAGGTTCAATTTGAACCGAAGTAGGTGCATTCGTAAGTGCTTCATCAGTTGAACCAAGTTGTTTCTTGTAATACTCAAACAACTCATTCAATGAGTTGCGCACCTCCCCCAACAATTCAATTGCTCGCTGCGGAGCATAAACTTTCTTCAAGCACTTTTCCACATGTGTTATCTTCTGTCTCGGATCCAACAATGCAGCAATGTAGAACAACTTGTTCATTCTTGGGTTCATCTCATCAGTTTCCAACCAATACTTTCCAAGCTTGTCCTTCATCTCATTGGCCATGGACCTAATCTCAGTATCGGTGTCCCTCTGTAACTGAGTAATGAACTCAAAGATAGAGCACATTTCCTTGAAAAACAAATGGGCAGAGACATATGTGGTACCTGAGAAGAGAAGTGTCAAATCATGAAATAAAAGACTTGCCTATTTCCTTTAAAAATAAATTGACTAAGACATAAGTGGTACCTGAGACGAGAAGTGTCAAATCATAAAATCTGCCCAAATAATCACAAATCATCCTCACTTTAGCCCAATCATTGTTGTCAGGAACTCCAATTGTCAAGTCTTTGTGCTTTTTTTGATTCAAATCATGTACAAATTCCTTAACTACATTCACATGTAGATTGAAGACCTCAACATATGGCACAACAGACTCGAGCATCAAATATGTAGAGTTCCATCTCGTCGGCACATCCAAAGTCAAAGACTTGCTGCAAGCAATCTTCAAGGCCTCCACATAACCTCTAAACTTATCCGCTCTAGATGGTGATGCCTTTATCCATTTGACGGCTTCTCTTACTCGTCTCACGGACATGCCAATCTCATCCAATCCCTCCTTCACAATTAAGTTTAGGATGTGAGCAACACAACGCATGTGCAAATACTTGCCACCAACAACACTTGTCCCCCACCTCTCAAAGTCTGGCTTCATGTACCTAATTGCAGCATCATTTGACGTTGCATTGTCCATCGTGCAACAAAGTACCTTATGCAAGCCCCACTCCTCCACGGATGATATGATTGCAGTAGCAAGATCACTGCCTGTGTGACTCATGCACTTGCGAAAACTGATTATTTTTTTATGCAATTTCCAGTCCTTGTCGATGCAATGTGCTGTGACACAAATAAAATTTGTGTTGTTGATCCCTGTCCAACAATCAGTCGTGATCGACACTCGTCCCATGCCTTTAGCTTGAAAAAAAGTTTTCAAAATAGCCTTCCGCTCCAAAAACAATCTCATACAATCAGCTCTTACTGTTTGTCTGCCCGGGATCTTGAACATAGGACATGCAGCCTCTATAAACATCTTGAACCCCTCACGCTCGACAAATCTAAATGAAATTTCATCCATGATGATCATCTGACACAATGCCATTCTAACGACATTTTGATCGAATTTCCAACTTGTCAACGATCTTGTTCCATCAGTAGTGGGTTGTAAGTTGAGAACCGATTGACTAGCTGTTGCTTGATGCTTCTTCAAGCACGAAGTAGTATGAATCCTCAAAGCAGTGGTGCCGTTTCTATTCGGATCAGCCCTAATTTTTTTGCCACAACGCTTGCATTGCCCTTTCTTAATCTTTTCATCCCCTTCTCCGTCCATAAGCTGAATATAATCAGCCCAAACATCGAACCTTGTCCCAGAAGATTTCCTAGTTTTTTTTTTGCCTTTGGTTCTTCATCATCACCTTGTAGTTCACGTATTTCAACCTCTTCAAACATATCATCGTCTTCAATTTCAAGCCTATTGCTAGCTTGTTGTGTGATAGATTACGATCCATCTTCAATTCTCTCCATCTAATCAAGAAGTTAGTCAACTTATTACTTAATCAAGACAACATACTAAAAAAAAATTATTGTCCAAATCAATTTAATTAACAAAGCAAAGATTATTAAACACATTGCGGCATTGCCTATCATCATCTCAATTTATATAATAAAAAGAGTTAAAAGACCATAATCAATTTATATCATCATCGATTTATCATCATTCATCAGTATTAAAAGACCATAATTAAAATGATAATTCATAACAAATAGAAAACTATATAGCTGCGAAATCAAATCACCAACACATAAATACATATACATCATATCATACATATTCAAAGGAATAAACTAAGTGACGAGCTGCTGAATGGACTTCTCAAATACATATACATCATATCATACATATCATACATATTCAAATCACCAACACATATAATACATCATTATAGCAACTCATGAACTTCTCATAAACAATGCCTAAAAACTAAAAAAGGAAGAAAAGAAAAGACGGTAACCTGCTGAATGGACGAGCTGCTGCTTACGGAGGGAAAAACGGGGGAGGAGGCGAGCCTGGCAGACTGAGCGACGCCGGCAAAGTGACGAGTTGCGCTGCTGCTTCCGGAGGGCAAAATCGGCGGAGGAGGCGCCGGTGCAAGGGACGAGCTCGAGCGCTGCTGGGACTACCGGACTGGAGAAAAGGGAGGGAGGCGCCGGTGGGAGAGGCAGCGGCGCCGGTGCAAGGGGCGAGCTCGAGCGCTGTTGCTGCTGGGACGAGCTGCTGCTGCGAGCGCTGCTGGGACTGCCGGACTGGAAAAAGGGAGGGAGGCGCTGGTGGGAGAGGCAGCAGCGCCGGTGCAAGGGACGAGCTCGAGCGCTGCTGCTGCTGGGACGAGCTGCTGGACTGCCGCCTGCCGGACTGGAGAAAGGGAGGGAGGCGCCGGTGGGAGAGGTAGCGGCGCCGGCGCCGGTGCCGGTGGGAGGCGGGGATGGGAACAGCCGAACAGAATAGGAAGAGAGGCGAGAGAGCGGCTGGACTGGATGGAACAGTTTGGAAATTCGAACTTGGATGAAGTGGCGGAAAGGAAACCCTAACCTAAATGACTAACTATTGTTTAATTAATTAATTAATTAAATTAAAAAAAACTGGTTAATCGGTTTAACCGGTTAACCGACCGATTAAACCGATTAACCAGTTAACAGTGAGAGTACTAACCGATAACCGAACCGAACCGAGAAAAACCGGTTTTCGGTTAATCGATAACCGGTTTTTCCGGTTCGGTTACGGTTTTAACCGAAAACCGGCACCGAATTACCACCCCTAGGCACTACTTCCATTGGGAAGATTAACATGTGCATTGGAGGTATTAGAGATGTTTGTGAACAGAGATGGATTATTCCAAACATGATGAGTAGCTCCTGTATCTAGGAGCCATAAAGTAGAAGAAGAAACAGAACAGATGAGAGGTGCTAAGGAGACAGTACCACTGAATGGTGGAGAAGTATTTGTAGGTGCAGAATCCTTAGAGCTCTGAGTATCAGATACAGTAGAAGAAGAACCACCAATATTTTGCATTTGCTGTTGCAAAAATGAAATGATCTGAGCCATATCTGCGGTTGTCATAGTTCCACTAGCCTTAGACAAATTTCCAGACTCAGCTCCACTGACTTGATTCACAGATCTGCCACTATCTGATTGTGTTTTACCCCGACCTCTACCGTAACCAGGGGGATAGCCTATTATCTCAAAACATTTATCAACAGTGTGGTTAGTTTTTCCACATTTGGTGCAAAGAAATTTTCCTTTTGCACCTCTGCCTCTAGCATAACCCGTAGCATTTATCATAGAACCAGAATTTTCAGTGTTGATTTGTGGTGCTTGAGGCACAAATTCAATAGATCTTTGGCGTTCTTCTTGAAGCACCATAGCAAAGATCCGTGACAATGAAGGAAAATGAATCATAGAGATGATTTGAGATCTAATCTGAGCAAATGTGAGATTCAAACCGATGAGAAATTGCATCGAGCATTCTTGCATCTGGTACTTGCTCCATTTCTTTAAGCTGTGACAACGGCAAGTGTCACAGGTACACCATCATGTTGGTTGGAAATCACGGTATTCATCCCATAGAATTCGCAGCTTAGTGAAATAGGACCCTACATCTTCAGATCCCTGCCTCAGATTAAGAAGTTGTTGTTTCAGCTGGCAAACACGAGCCATATTTCCTTGAGAAAAACGATCTCTAAGATCGTTCCAGATCAGATGCGCGTCATCAATATACATGATGCTCGCGCTAATTTCAGAATTAACGGAGTTACGCAGCCAAGAAACTACCATACTGTTGCAACGCATCCACTGTGCATACAAATTTTCATTTGGATGAGGTCGCTCAATAGATCCATCGACGAACGCGAGTTTATTTTTTGCAAGGAGCGCCGTGGTCATGGAGCGAAACCAACTAGAGTAATTTGATCCCGTGAGTTGCTGTGTAACGAGCTGCACTCCAGGGTTATCACTATGAGATAGATAAAAAGGGATGGGTTGGATCCTCGTGAGGAGGAGTGGGAGGAAGATTTTGCTTAGGAGGAGCCATGGGAGGATAGCGGAAGAATTAAGCTATTGCTCAGGTACAATGTTGAAAACCAAAAAGATGCTAAAAGCATGAAGAAAGATAAAGGAAAAAGATTGTACTATTTTCTCATTAAACCGAAATACAAAGGAGCAGCCTTAATATATAGGCAACACACGAGCACATCGTGAGAAAAGAGAAAAGGCATAAAACCGTAGGCAATAAGAAACACAAACAATACTCTAAAAAGTGACAGCTGCTGCATAGTGATGTGCATGCATGCATGTCCATACATATCAACATAGCAACTTTAATAGCACCTCCAACGAGCTTCCGCGGCGGCGGAGGTTGGGAGAGAGAGAGGAGTTAGATTGGAAAATTAGGGCTCGGACGGTGGTTGTTTAGAGAAGAGAGATGAGGCAGTGGTGGTTGCTTCCTGCTGCCACTTCGACTAGTGACCTCGAGGGAGAGAAGATGGTGACTGATGGCAGTGCCCATCGTCGGAGTTTCTAGGAAAAGGCGGCGCCGCCCGTCTGCGTGCGTGCGTGCGTGCGTGTGTGTGTGACATGAAATTTTGAGAGGGAAAGAGAGAGATGTTGGGGGAAACAGCTGTGGGAGGGGGGCTTTGACTTTTCGATTTGGGTTGGACCTTTAAATTTAAATGGGCCAATGTTTTGTTACTCTTTTCAGCTGGGCCTTTACTCTTTTAAATCAGTGGGCCTCTGGATTTATTTAAGTTGGACTGCGAATTTTATTAAAAATGGGCCCTGTCTATAATTCTTTCAAATGAGCTGTACAGATTTTATTTAAATGGGCTGCACTAAAATTATTTAACTAGATTATTATTAGTTTAATTAATTATTTTTTTAAAGAATAATTTTATAATAAGATCATATTATTATTATGTGCATATTTTAAGTCATTACTTATCATATGTTTAAGCATGAAATGAATTTACATTTGCATTTGCGTTATGCAATAGAAAGTATTTATGCTTTAATTGAGTTTATTTATGAATTCAATTATTAAAGAAAATCGAGTAAGGATATTGTTGGTGTCCTTGACTCAAGGATTTTAGTTTCAATTATTTATTTATTAAATTTTGAAAACCCGGCTAAGTGGATCATAGAAGGTTAAGAACCTTCACCATGACTTAAGATTAGATTCAAAAGATCTATTAAGAATAGAATTTCTTGTAGGCTTTGCGGATCGTGAGGACTAGCATTGCTATTTCGATTCAGAGTTAAGATTAAATTACAGGCTTTGTCTAAACAGGTGGACTTACTTTGCAAATGTATAAAGTATGACTGAGTAGGGATGTCAATCAGGCCAACCCATTCGGTTTCGGGTTATTTTCGATTCGAGTTAGTCGTTTTTTATTTTTCGGGCTAAAATTTTTTGACCCTAATCCTAACCCACTCGATTTTGGGCTAGCCCGTTCGGGCCCACAAATTTACGATTTTTTATATATATAATTTTTTATATGGATAATCATATTATTGTAATAAAAATATGTCGTACTTTTTAAATCTAAACATTTCGCCTTATTTTAGATACAAAAATTAGTGTTATTTTAATGTAAATTTACATAATATCTAATTTTAACTTTGTTTCCGATAAAAATTGTATATAGATATAACATAAATTACTATCTTTCTTTGACTTTTATATCATAAATATTTATTATTATTCGTTAGAAAAAATCAAAACATATTATACAAGCATCAAATGCTATTATCAAATTAAAAAGTAAAGTATTAAAGTTTAGAAATCAATTATTAAGAAAGTGTTCGGTTAATTGGGCCAACCCACTCGATTTTCGGGCCAACCCTATTGGGCTCGGGCTATTTTCGGTTTGGGCCATTCGGGCTAAAAAAATTTAGCCCTAACCCACATTTTTTATCGGTTTATTCGGGTCGACCCGTAGGTTTCGGGCTTTTTTGACATCCCTATGATTGAGTTATTAAGCTCTAAATATTTCAATGAAATGCAAACTGTTTATCAAATAAAATGTTTATGTGCACTCTGCTCTGTTTAAGGCACGCAAAGTTAATCAATTGAGATTCTCTTATGACCTAACACGTTGTTTGAGAATTGTGTACACTTGTTAGCTGACTCGGTGGGTTGATCTCCATCGGAACACTAACCAGAGGCGTTATAAGGGTGCTCGAATGGATGTGTTCCGGAGCATGAGAAATATGAGGTCTACCTAGGTAGCATCTCGAGGTCAAAGTAAACTTGTTTGGGTTACGCCTTCAGTTTAAGTAAGCAGGAGACAGAGATTCATTGGTGACTAAAAGGTCTGGGATCACAGCGAGTAATAGAAAGTGAGTGTGACATGTGCGCACAAATGAAAGAAATTATTTTAAGGGTTAATAGCCGGAAAATACACCAACTATTTTGAGATTTGCATATTGCATATGACCTTCAACATTAGCCCCAGAATACATGACTTTTCAATTTAATCGCAATTTGCACCCGCGTTGACTAACACTTTGATCGGTGGTGACGTGGCCGTCGGATTTTATTGACGTGGACGCACCGACGATCAAGTAAAACGACGTCGTTTTTGTCAAGCTTTTTTAAATAAAAAAACAAAAAAAAACATGAAATCTGCAAACGTCGTCGTTGACCCCTCTCTCTCTCTCTCTCTGGCCCATCCCTCTCCCCTTGACTCCTCTTTCTCTTTCTCGACCAGACTCGCCGAAGGCTCCCGCCGCGCCCCCTCTCTCCTCTGCTCCGGCGAGCAGCCAGCCGCCTAACCTCCCCCGACTTCCCTCTCTCTTGTCTCTCACACACAGACCAAGCACACACACTGACACCTGAGAACTCACACACACAACGCACCACCTCAGGCCACCGCCTCCCTCTAAAATCCGGCGACGACACAGCCACCGGCCATGTCTTCGCCCCTAGATCCCCAATCCAGACGCCACCCCTTTGATTCCGACGATCGCAGTCTGTGGCTTCACGCCACCACTATCGTGCCCTAGCTCCTACCTCCCTCTTCCCTTTGCCACCGGCCATGTCTCCGCCCCTAGATCCCCAATCCAGACGCTATCACCGGAAGAAAGGAGGAGGCGTAGCGTCGATATCCAGATCTGAGACGGAGGCGGTGGCCTGAGGTGGTTAGTTCCCTTTTCCCCAAAACTCTAGTGTTTAGTTCCCTTTTTCCCCAAAACTCTAGATTCTAAATGTTTCAGAGAAGAAAGCGGAAAACAATCGCCATGAAAGGACCTCGGATTGGTGCACAGCGGGATTAGCTATTCCTAGCGGCCCAGTGGAGTTCGACGATATCACAGCATATGATTATTTTTGGGACGATCTTTTAGATTTGGAGATGGACAACAGTGATGCAGCGCGACTTTTGTTTTGATTCATGTGAATAAAATCCAATTAATTCCTCACCTGTTTATTCTCGTTGCATTCTTTGTATATAATATGTGATTTATGTAAAACTTCTAGCATCTTCGATGGCCTTGGATGCTCGGTGGTCGGGAGAGGAAGTCGCAGCGGCAGGGCTGCTTCGATGGCCTCGGATGTTCGGTGGACGGGAGAGGAAGTCGCAGCGGCGGGGCTGCTTGGCAGGAGATTGAAGAAGAAGACATTTTTCTTTATTTTTTTATTTTTTTCTCCCTATCAAAACGACGTCGTTTTGAACACGTGGCTTGCCACTGTGTAATAAATGCCACACGTAATGCCATGTAATTTAAAATAATGTCTACGTCACCGCCGGTCAAACATGAGAGTGGTCGGAACTTCCGCCGGGTGCAAATTGCAACTAAATCAAAAGGTCATGTATTCTGGGGCTAATTTTGAAGGTCATGTGCAATATGCAAATCTCAAAATAGTTGGTGTATTTTCCGGCTATTAACCCTTATTTTAACATGCTTAGGGCTGCTGTTATTTATGCCCGTCGATTGTGTCAATTGTGTTTGGAAATCTATTGATTTTAGGGTTGCTATTATTCATGGTGCTAATGATCATGTTGATCGTCGGGATCTTTGGCATGATCTGCTTCGATTCATCTCTGGTAAAACGGTTTTCATTGGTGATTTTAATGCTGTCAAAGGGGCTCATGAGAGAATGAGTAATATTTTTCCTCATCGTGGATCTTATCTTTAGTTTTGTTCTTTTATTGATGACACTCAATTTATTGAATCTCCTACTGAGGGTTTGCGTTTCACTTGGTCGGGGCGTCATTTTTTACCTGGTCACGTGTTATCGTTGTTGGATAGAGCACTCTTTTCTCAGGAGTTTGTGGATAAGTGGGATTTGGTTGTTACTTCTGCGCTTCCTCGTCTCACATCGGATCATTCGCAGCTGGTGCTGTAATGTAGTCATTTGTCTGTGGGTCGGCGCTAATTTAGGTTTTTGAACATGTGGGTGCTTCATCCCACTTTTATGGAGATGGTGTCGGGTTCTTAGATGCCTCTTGTCAGTACTTTATGCCCGATTTTACGTGTCATGTTGAAGCTGAAATGTTTATGCGTTGATATCAAAACCTAGAATAAAGAGGTGTTTGGGAATGTTGATTCTTTGATTGCGCGGTCGCAGGACCAATTGATGGCCACTCAGAAGTTGATTTCGGAGAATGGTTATACGGATGACTTGTTTGATGCTGAGGTTGGTCTCTAGGAGGAGATGAGTGTGGCTCTTAATAGGAAAAATAGCTTGCTCCAACAAAAGAGTCGTGCCTCCTGGCTCTAAGATGGTGATAGGAACACTGCTTTCTTTCATAGAATTGCCAAATTCAAGAAGAGGAATGTGTCTATCACTCGTCTCTTTATTGATGGCTCTGACGTGTATGACCATGGCACTATTGAGCAACACATCGTTGAACACTTTACTTCACTTTTCAGGGATGATGGTAGCCTTTTAGCTGATCCGTTGGAGATTGAGTCGTATATGGAGCATGTGGTTTCAGATGAGCAGAATAATCTTCTGGTTTGTATTCCTGATAAGAGCGAGATTGATGCTGTTATTTTTGGTATGGATGACAATAGTGCTCCGGGTCCGGATGGCTTTTCTGGAATGTTTTTTCAAAAATGTTGGGGGATTGTGAAAGCTGGTGTTATTCTTGTTGTTCGGACTTTCTTTCGTCGTTCCTATCTAACTATGGAATGCAATGCGAGTACGATGATTCTCAATTCAAAGAAAGACTTGCTACTGTTGCGGACCTTAGACCTATTGTGCTTTCCAATTTCTTCTTCAAAATCATTTTGAAGATTTTGGCCTCTCGGCTCAGTGTTGTGGCTACTACTCATGTTTCTCCCAATCAGTTTGGTTTTATTAGCGATCGCAACATTCACGATTGCATCATGCTCAGTTCTGAGGGTTTTAACTGCATGCAGCGCACTAACCGTGGGTCTAATATGGCCTGCAAGATTGATATTCGAAAAGCTTTTGATACGATTAGTTGGGGTTTCATCATTCAGGTGCTTAGGGCGAATGGTTATCATGAGAACTTTATTCGTTGGATTCA
Organism: Salvia miltiorrhiza; assembly: GCF_028751815.1. Lineage (NCBI taxonomy): Eukaryota > Viridiplantae > Streptophyta > Magnoliopsida > Lamiales > Lamiaceae > Salvia > Salvia miltiorrhiza. Next base: position 37,280,325 of record NC_080394.1, on the reverse strand, counting down.
GATTATCTTTGATTCGACCAAGCTTTCAATTCTCTATGATGGCAGGCTTACTGGTTATTTTTCGTGCTCTCGTGGGGTGAGGCAAGGTGATCCTTTGTGCTCTATTCTCTTTGGCATTGCAGAGGACGTCTTGAGCAACATTCTTCGCAGTTGTGTGGAGTCGCGTCACTTGGTGCCTATGGGTTTCAGTCGAACTTTGAATTTCCCCACTCATTTGCTTTATGCTGATGACATTATTTTATTTTGCAAAGCCACGGTTCGTAATGCTCGCAAGATTCAGGATATTCTCAGGTATTATGGTTTGATTTCTGGTCAGCAGTGTAGTAAGGAGAAATCCAACCTTTTCTTTGCCAGAGGCGTGCCTACGGATAGACGGCGGGCCATTCAACGTATTCTTGGTTTCTTTATTGGCAGTTTGCCGATGACTTATTTGAGGGTGCCGATTTTTGTTGGTCGGCCTAGAGCTTCTTATTTTATGCCGATTTTTGATCGGATTGTGCAGAAGTTTTCTCGATGGAAAGGGGTTTAGCTTTCTATGGCTGGTCTGTTATGCCTGGTGAATTTTATCATCCAGAGCTCGATTGTTCACTCGATGATGGTGTATAAATAGTAGAAATCTCTTCTTCATTCTTTAGATAAGAAGTGTCGAAATTTTGTGTGGTCTGGGAGAATTGATAAGAGGCCGACTTGTTTTGTGAGTTGGGGGCGTGCCTATTTGCCTAAGGAAGAAGGTGGGTTGGGGATTCGTTTGTTTACTCTAATGAATCAGTCCTATCTCATGAAGTTGGCGTGGAATATGATTAAAGGAATGGATTGGGCGCATCAGATTATTAGATCTCGTTATCTCACCAATTTTAGTTACGCAAAACATTCGATTGCTAACTCTTCTGTTTGGATTGGTGTTAAGGAGGATGTGGATCAACTAGCGGATAATACTTACTCTTGCATTGATCATGGTGATTGCACGTATTTTTGGAAAGATGATTGGCTCGGATATATATAAGCTGGTTGACAAACTAAAAATCCCGCATTACAGGCATGAGTTCCTTAATTTCTCGGTGCATGATTACTTTTGCGATGGTGTCTGGCATTTCTCGGCATCGTTTGTTAATCATTTTCCTAGCGTTGTGGCTGATATCTTAGTTATTCCTATGGGTGGCGATTCTGATTCTAGACTTTGGAAGAACTCGATTCATGGCAAAGTTTTTGCGGCGTTGGCCTTTGCTTCTAAGTGCCATCGTTTTCTGAAAGTTAACTGGTGAAAGTGGATTTGGGAGCCGTTTATTCCAGTGAGATGTTCTCTTATTTGTTGGCATGTCATTCATGGCCCGCTTTCTTACTTTGGATATTTTAATTCGCCAAGGTCTTATGGCTTCCAATGGTTGCTCGATTTGCTTTAGGGAGGCGGAATCTATTTCTCATTTGATGTGGGAGTGCCATAAGGTGCGCCCTATTTGGAAGAAGTTGTTGTCTTGGTTTGACAAGGAGGATCTTTGGCACTGTCCTGATATCCACTCGTTTATGGTTGATGCGTGGAATGCCACTTTTAGTTTGCAAATCCTATCTTTCTTGAAAGCTCGTATCCTTACCCTCATGTGGAAGCTTTGGGATAGTCACAACAATATTATTTTTGAGAACATTCAGTTTGACGCCCGTGCGATTATGGCCTTTGTTAAAGCCTTCTTTAAAGAGTTGGATAGTAATTTTGTTAGTCTTGGCACGGTTCACAATACTTGGTCGGATTATTTGATTACCAGAAACCTTGGGTGGTTAGTCGTTCGGCACCTCCTCCTCGTATGGTCGAGGTTCATTGGTGGCCTCTGGTGAATCAGTGGATCAAAGTTAACATTGATGGCTTTGCGTTGGGATTGTCGGGGATCATCGCTGCGAGCGGTGTTTTCAGAGATAGTTGGGCGGTGGTTCGTGGCTATTTTTATATTAAAGGTGGTGTTGGGTTTGCCTTTGAAGCGGAGCTCTTAGCGGTCATCACTGCTATTAATATTGCTCACAATAGGAATTGGTTCTATCTTTGGATTGAATCAGATTCGACGTATGTGGTGAACTTGCTGGTCTCGTGCTCTATGGATGTTCCCTGGCGTTGTTTTGCGTCTTGGAAAAATGTTTTCCATCGGCTTCAGGATTTTTCTTTGATAGTTACTCATATTTATCGTGAAGGAAATTAGTCGGCTGATATTATGGCAAATATTGCTAGGCATGAGGGCTGGTGGCGTTTTGCTATTGACGAGATTAAGACTGCTGTGTCTCGTGATATGTCCACTCATAGCCATGTTAGTGTCATTCATTAGGCGTTGGGAGTGGGTTTTTGGTTGGGTGATGAGGCTGCCGCAGTTCCTCGATCGGAAGGGGAGGAGGTCTTCGTTGGAGTGTACCTGCTATCGGTCTTGTTTAGTTGACATGTTTTGGGTGGCTTTGGTTTCGAATGTGACGCTTTTTGTTTTTATTGGAGATTGATCACTATTTTTATAGCAACAAATATTGCAACTAAACAGTGTAATCGTAGCACAGAAATAGCAAGTCGAGTATCGTATCCACATGGACTATTATAACGAATCACTCTAAGTAATCCCGAGTAAACTCTAGTAGTATTCAGGCAAACTCCCACGAGAACGAAGAACAAAACTAAAATCCAAACAAAACAAAATAAAACAGGATAAAAACTCAAATAATAAAACAAACTCTAACCCTAGGGATGTACTATTGTTAATCAAACACATGTATTCAACCTATTGATTCAATTACCAATTTAATCCAACCCTGATGAAAGATCACTATATTATTCACAAGCTTCTCTAACGAACACCTATGAACGTAGATTAATTTACCCCTTTTCACATTCAAGACTCCAAGGAATAAATTAACTCCAAATAGCACACAAAGAATAGCTTCCTACAGCTTCACCTGTCGCATTCAAGACTCAAGGCTAACACTATATCATGCATTCATGAATCAGCTGAACAATTATCGCATTCAAGACTCAAACTGGACAGCTAAACATGTAAATTATTGATCAGGTAATTCACAAGAAAACAGGCACCAGGAATCATGAATCACAAGTTGGAGGGCAAATTGATATCAACAAATCAAACACACATATTAAAACAACTTTGTACAAACCCTAGGTTCAGATAAAAGAACTAGCCAGACATCATAAAATAAAATAAAAGCATAAATAAAATAAAGCAATTGAAATAAATAAAATAGATAAAACCCGGAAGAATGTTGAATGACAGCTTGAATCTTGTAGGAAAATAAAGCTAATCTATGAAAATAATAAAATTCTAAGTCTAAAACTGAAAAGATGGAGAAAAAGAGGTAAAGAGATGTGAAAAGATGTGTCTAATAGATCAGGGAAAGGACCTATATATAGGCACAGGAGATAAATACAGTGTAGAACTCGAAAATACTGAGAAAATATAAAAAAACCCGAAAATTCCCGAAAATTCGAAAATTTCCGTCAACGCTATATTCACTGCTGTGTGCGACTTTCTTGTTTTAGCCATAACTTTCTCGTCCAAACTCTGATTTACGATCCGTTTGCGCTCCCAAACTCCTCTTGAGACGAACTACAACTTCTATTTCTGACAATATTTCCAAATTCAATCTCGAAAATCCTATAAAATCCATCAAAGTTCGAGCAAGTAACATAGTTTACAAGATAAAGCAATAAAAGCACAAAACAATCATCCAACACTCAATATCCTATAAAATTAACATTATATGAACACTAAAAACCATGGAAAAATGAGTGTTATCAGAGATGTTTCATGAATCAGTTTGGTTTCGGATGAAAGGGATGAGTTCATGTTTGGTTTTGTTTAGTTGGAGCATTACTTCAAAGAGTTGGCGTGTTCTTGGAGCTGTCCGCGGCTTGGTTTGGGTATTTCCTTTGTGGTTTCTTGGTTAATTGCATGTTCTGTTTTCTGGATGAAGACTACGGCTGGGCTTTTATTTTTAATTAATTTTTCTCCTTGTTTTTTAGCTTATGTTTCTTGTATTCTTAAGCCGAGACTATTTAGGGGCGATGGTTCGGCCGAAGTCTCTGAAATAGTCTCATCTCAGCTTAAGAATACTTTGCTTTTAGACAAGTACTCTCCCTCGTTAAGGTTTTTCCCTTTGGGTTTTCCTTAAAGAGATTTTAACGAGGCTCGACCCTTAGTTTGCTCTCATGTGCTCTCAAGGGTTTAGGTTTCTTTTTTCTCTTTTTCAATAAAATCTTATTTTAATAAGGCTACCGTAAAAACAGCTCTTAAAATAAAAAATACAAACCAGCAAAAATGTACTCCCTCCGTCCACCAATCAACTACCCATTTGATGGTCGGCACGGAAACTAAGAAAGCTGAAAAAGGTGGTGTAAAAGTGGTGTAAAAGACTAAAAGGGTAGTGTCAATATATTTTGATTACTTTTGCTAATCTTTCATTAGCTATTTGACATTATTTTAATGCCTTGACTTATTAAAGTATTCTTTTTTATTTTTTTATAAGCTATTTCTTTTTTTTTTTACTCTTTAATTAAATATACTGAAAACTGGAAAACAAATAAATTGAAAATTCAAAAATAAATAAACTGGAAATAAATAAATAAACTGAAAATTCGAAAATAAATAAGTAAATTAATTAAAAACTGGAAAATAATTTTTTTAGAAAATAAATAAACTTAAAGTTCGAAAATAAATAAATAAATTGAAAATTCAGAAAATAAATAAACTGGAATTAAATAAATAAATAAACTGAAAATTCGAAAATAAATAAATAAATTAAAATCTGGAAAATTATTTTTTATAGAAAATAAATAAACTAGAATTAAAATCTGGAAAATTATTTTTTTTCAAAATAAATAAACTTAAAGTTCGAAAATAAATAAATAAACTGAAAATTCAGAAAATAAATAAAATGGAATTAAATAAATAAATAAACTGAAAATTTGAAAATAAATAAAAAAACTAAAAATTGAAAAAATAAATAAACTGGAAATAAATAAATAAACTTAAAATTCAAAAATAAATAAATTGGAAATAAATAAATGAATAAATAAACTGGAAATAAATAAATAAACTGAAAATTTGAAAATAAATAAACTGAAAATTCAGAAAAATAAATAATCTGGAAATAAATAAATGAATAAATAAACTGGAATTAAAATTTTCAGTAAATAAATAAACAAGCTGAAAATTGAAAAATAAATAAACTGGAAATAAATAAATAAACTGAAAATTCAAAATTAAATAAACTGAAAATTCAAGAAAACAAATAAACTAGAATTAATTTTTTTAGAAAATAAATAAATAAACTGAAAATTCAGAAAATAGATAAACTGGAAACAAATAAATGGATAAATAAACTAGAATTAAAATTTTCAGAAAATAAATAAATAAATAAATAAACTGAAAATTGAAAAATAAATAAACTGGAAATAAATAAATAATCTGAAAATTCGAAATTAAATAAACTGGAATTAAAATTTTCAGAAAATAAATAAATAAATAAACTGAAAATTGAAAAATAAATAAACTAGAAAATAAATAAACTGGAATTAAATAAATAAATAAACTGAAAATTCAGAAAATAAATAAACTTAAAATTCGAAAATAAATAAACTGACAATTCAGAAAATAAATAAACTGGAATTAAAATTTTCAGAAAATAAATAAATAAATACACTGAAAATTGGAAAATAAATTTTTTAGAAAATAAATAAACTGAAAATTCTGAAAATAAATAAATAAATATACTGAAAATTCTGAAAATAAATAAATAAATATACTGAAAATTCTGAAAATAAATAAATTGGAAATAAAATTTTCCGAAAATAAATAAACTGGAAATTTAAAATATCCTACTCCATTTAATTAACATCAAAATTGAATTAAGTAGACAAGTAATGCTAGAGTGTGGTGGGTCCAATTGGTAAAGTGTAGTAATTTGAAAAAGTAAGGGAGGGTATATATGTCCAAAAAGCAAAGTAGGTAGTTAATTGGTGGACAAATTTTTTGAGGCAAATGGGTAGTTGATTGGTGGACGGAGGGAGTATAAATTTTATGTAGAACATGTATGAATTCGTTGTATAAAGGTATGAATTGCGAAAAATGTTTTGCTACCAATGGGATTCGAACCCGGGACCATAAATCAACTGTATATCTTGATGATCTAAGGGCTGAAAATTGTTCCTATTTTATATTCTAAAATGTGTTTTTATTTTAGTTCACCCCTATATATATATATATATACATATATATATATATATATATATGCATATTGATTGATTAATGCAACGGTTAAATATATAAGGAAAATAATTGACTCAATATATAATAAAAAAATTGGTTGAAAATAATTATTTAAGTTATAATTATAGATTTCCATAAATAAAATAATTAAAAGAACAGAAAATTGAGGTTACTATTTACGGAAATTCGATTTTGTTATTATATACTCCCTCCGTCCGCCAAAAGTATTCCATAATTACTATATTTGGCGTCCGCAAAAACTATTCCACTTTCCTTTTTAAGCCATGGTCTCACCATCCACCTTTATATTTTATCCTTACAAACACTCTTTATTTACAAAAAACTCACCCCAAATTCAATCTCAACCACACATCTCATAAAGTGGTGGGACCATTTCTCCACTACATCAACATCATCTCCAATTTTATTAAACTCCGTGCCCAGCCAAAGTGGAATACTTTTGACGGACGGAGGGAGTATTATATAGATGTTTTAAGAAATATATGTGAAATAGAGCACGTTCTAGCATGTTTTATATAATTTATTACTAATTATTATTCTTATTTTAGTAATGTACATTAATTCCTTGATAATTCATGGTAAAATGCACAAAAATCAACTGACTGCTTGGACGAGTGGCCCTGAAAATGTAACTGATTGTATGTCATTATAGATGGTGTAATCCACAATCGGTCACATTTTTTCGGACACTTACCTGAATACCTGCATTTGAAGTAAATATGTTTGCAGACCCACATAAAAGTAGTGGAATAACATATTTGGTACAAAAAATGCATGAAAATTGTTAGATCTTAAAGCCGAAGTCCATCCAAGTAGAGCTATAACGTGAGTTCGGTATACACATCAAGTACGATGTGGCATTCCGTGCTCGAAATTGGGCGATTGAGATAGTATATGGTCGACATGATCAATCCTTCGAGATGTTGGCTAAGTATTTATCATGCTGAGGCAATCTAATCCCGGTTTGTTGGTGGAGTGGAAAGTTGACCGATTCTGATACTTATTTATTACTCTTGGAGTTGTTGTTGGTTGTTTCATGTTCAACTTACGACCAATGATTGTAGTTGACGACACACACTTGAAGGGCAAGAATAAGGGTATTCTGTTTGTTGCAGTGACCAAAAATGGCAACGAGAGTGTATTCCCACTGGCGTATAGTGTTGGCCCAAAAGAAAATGATGAATCGTGGATGTATTTCATGTCGCGCATCTGACGAGTTTATGGGCAAGCCAACCCACTCTTAATTGTCTCTGAAAAAGCACATCTCCATTGCCAATGCTGTTAGGACTGTGTTACGAGACGCCACCCATGGCCTATGCTACTATCATTTGCAAAATAAAATTAAGCATTACAGTAAGGCAATGGTTGAGTTATATAATAATATAACAAAAAAATCACTCTATGCGTGTAGATTAGTTACCCCGGTCGTGAATTCCTTTCGGGGCTTTTCCACCATCTCGAACTCCGCATACCCCAGTGCACCTCCGTTTTTCCTGAATTGTTCGAATTTTGGTTGAGATAAATAATCAATTAAGGTAGCTAATTATATTTGATTATCTAGATATTTTATAAATTTAAATAAGTGTGAGTAACGGTGAGTATTACTATAAATTAGTCCGAAATCAAAATATATACTTCCTCCGTCCCAATAAAAGTGGTCACCTTTCCATTTTGGTTTGTCCCACTAAAAACGGTCACTTTCTCTAAATGAAAATGTTTATTATTTAATTAAGCTTAATTAGTTAATGTAATTAAAATTTCTATCTAAACCTAAACCCTTTTTAAATAAATAAATAAACGCACACACTTACACACACATCACGCAGACACACACACAAGCGCTGCACCATTTTCCTCTCGTCTACACTCTCCGATCGACGGCGGCGCCACGACTACCGTCTCCTTCCCTTCTCGCATATCTCTCTGTCTCCTTTTCTTTCACCCTCTGACTCTCTTTCTCATCTCTCGCTTATCTATCTCTATAGACCTCAATGTCTGCCGCCCTTGCCTCCTCTGGTTGAGGCCCACGACCACTCTCTCTTCTGCGACCTGTGGCAGCAGCAATCACCGCAGACGAAGCCACGACTGCGACCCTCTGACTCCGAGAAACTGTGACACCGTTCCAGCTCCGCTGGTTGACGCTGGCTTTGCCCTCCTTCGTCAGAGATTCAACGCGAGGCAACGCCTGTTGTGCCGTCGCCGACTGTACCAATTTGAGGGTTTAGGAATTTGGTTTTAGAGTTCGTTTGATTTGGTTTTGGTTTGGTTTTGATTTAGAGATTTAGTTTTGGTTTGATTTTGGTCCGCCGACTGTACCACTCTAGGAAATTGATTTGGTTTTGATTTAGAGATTTACTTTTGGAGTTCACCGACTATACCACAAAGTTCATTTTGATTTTAGAGGGACGACCGTCGTCGTCGGAGAAGAAGGTGAGTTTTGCCGGTCGGCGGCGACGGAGAGTTTGCAGATTTGTGGGTGTTGGAAGATTTGCTAATTAAGCAATTAAGATAAAGAAAAAGTCATTTAAAACATGGGCCACTTAATTAAAGCATAACAATAAATATCTTCGTCTCTGTGTCAAAAAGAAAGTGGCCACTTATATTAGGACGGAGGGAGTAGTAATATATATATATATATATATATTGTGTTTCAAATGATTACGGGTATGGACTTATAATTTCGATATGAATTTTATCAATTGTACAATATCCAAATATTAAATTTGAATTTGATTTTTTATATTTTGTACCATGCCATCTATCTATCAATTATATAAAAGAATATATATATTGAAGACACCACATTCCTCCTCAACCTAGGTGGCATCTTCTCGATTCACTATTCTTTGCTATCTTAAATTCTTTATCCACATTGAAAATATATTAAACTTTAACAATTTATTACCTAAATAAAAGGTCATCCATCGTTCCTACATTAGACATTCATTATTCCATATTAGGGATGGCAATCGGGTACGACGGGTACGGATAGTGACTATCCATATCCATACCGACGAACTAAATGGATAGTGATTTTTAACCACGAAACTATCAATGAATATCAAATGGTATCCAAACCTACCACCCACGGATACCCGCTACCTGTTGGGTATCCGCGAACCCGCTATCCGGCAGGTATTCGCCACCCGCTATTTGTCGGATACCTGCCACCACTATCCGGCGGGTTGCTTCTCCCCCTTGAACGAAGACAAAGAATGATCGAACCAGGAAGCCATTTTTTGGTGGAGGTGAAAGAAATGAAGAAGAAATAGAGAGAAAGAGTGAACGGGGTGAATGAAATGGGGAGAAGTGAGGGGTTTATATAGGAAGAAAAAGAAAATAATAAAAAAAATTTTAAAAAAAGGTAACAAAGTCGTTGAAAAAGAAAGGAAGAAAAAATTCGGCTAAAAGAGTCGTTGCACATTTAAAATTTTGATTTTTTTAATAGGCGCGTGCAATGCACACGCCATTTCAAAACACGGTCGAGCTTTACTCATATTTTCGAGTAAGACTCGAGTAAGCTAGCACCTACATTGGCTTACTCGTCGTCGGCCTTACTCAAGTAGGCCGAACAAGTAAAGGGATGTGGGTGCTCTAAGTTAGTTATGATCTTACAAGCTCGAGATGATATGATACTCGCAATTCAATATTATGCTTAAAAGTCAATTTACAAAGATTGTATAAAATTAAGAAATCTTGTAATTACAAATACGGCAAACGAATCTTTTTAACTAAAAAAATATTTAAATTGGTAATTTCATTTTAGACAGGTACATACATTTTAAAGGAAATAATATAATATCATATATTTATAAATTTAAATTGAATCAAATAACTAATCGAATTTAAGTTTAGTTCATGTATATACATTATAGTCAGCATTAAACATTAACGCATTGTAAAAGCACTTTTTAATCGAATTTGTTATGGATACATGTGTTAAGATAAACTTTTTAAACAATTAAGTTTAAAAACACAAACAAATAAACATTCTTTTTAACCTATTTTTCTATTATAATTTTATTTATTTTCTAATATTTTTTTAATAAATTATCTAATATTATCATATTGCTGAAATAGAAATTTTATTAAAAAAATGAAAAAATAAAAAAACAGGACCTATAAACCCATGAGAGCACAAACTCAAACAAGGGGCCGGGTCACAAATGATCCGTGTAAAAACAAAATAAAATCAGACGAAAAACACCAGCAAGATATCAAAAATTTAAAGGGTCGTCCTCATCCAAAGAATCTTTGTCGTCCAACATATCTCCCCATATTTTCTTAGGTCGAGCAGTGTCGGGAGAAGAATGAATCACAAAATTCTGCAGAATTGCACCTCCATCCTGAGCCTGGTGCACTTTATTCAAGAACTCCACCGACAACGAAGTGTGAAGAACTGCGCCCTACAAAGAGGCCACAGCACGTCCCGTTGCTTTTCGGATCTTACAATCCGAAGAAATACCATTCTTGATCATATTTCGGAGTCGGTGCTTGATAGAGGAATCTGAAACTCTCCCCTTCTTGGTAGCACCCTTCGGACATCCTATGGGAGGAATCACCGCATTTCCTGGCGTCACACCAGGACTGCTACAGTGCGTTGGGGTGATCTCTGCCGAGACCGAAGCTGGGTGATCAATTGTTGGAGAAGAAGGCGTCCCATCCAATGGCTGCCCCGTGATAGACAAATTTGGGTGCCGACTCGGCTCAGAAGCAACAGCCGATTGCGGGACCTGAGGTCTCGCTGCAGCAGGAGAAGACATGTGCGAACTGTCATCCCTATCCTCTCCCTCAGTCGCCAGAGTGGTGAAAAGGTTAGAAGTCACCGCGCCACCAACCAGAGCCGAATGCTTAGGGGATTTTGGCTCCCCCTCGTTAGTGTCTTTGGTAATGCCAGTGTCGGGGGGTACGACATCAACAACATTTTTGGGGGGAATTTCACACCAAACAATCGAGCGTCTCCTAGGCTTCCTGCTCCCCTGTTCTTCCTTTTGTGATTCTGTTTGCCCTGATCGGCAGCCGAAGAAGGAGGCTCCATATCAGCACGAGTCTTTCTGCAATCGTCAGTAGCATGGCCAACAACAGAGTAAATCCAACAAAAATATAGGAGATTTTCATATCCAAATTCTAATATTATCATATTAAAATAAAATATTAATTTATTCTTTTAGAATCATGTTTATAATTTATAATGTAAAATGATTTCCTGTCGAATTTCGACGGATTACTACTAGTTTAAAATATGAAGCAATGGTGAATAAAAAATTAGGGCGGTGAATAGAATCATTCAAGTTACCCACAAAGGGTGATTCTATTTATAGCACTCATTTTACTCTTTATAGCTCTTATAAATAATATAAAGGTTTTTTTCGGAGTCGGGTTGTCATGTGTTTTGCTCGGCTTTCCTTTTTGGTTGGCGGGTTTTTTACATGTTGTCTATTTGCGTTTTCTTGCGGCGCGGAGGTGTCCGGAATTACTTGGGGCGATGATTAGGTCGAAACTTCCGAAGTCATTCCACCCTTCGTCGCCTTTTTTTTTTTCTTGTCGCTTTTTCTTTGAGATTTGTTTTTCTAAACGGGCACTCTTTTTTCCTTGTTATGGTTTTCCCTTGGGGTTTTCCTTAGGGCTGTCTAAATGGTTAACGGTTTTTGGATAATCCAATAACCGAACCGAAATTCTCGGGTTTGGGTATCCAATAACCGAAATTTTCGGTTATTGGATCGGTTTCGGTTAGTGCTTTTGTAAAAATTTCGGGTATCGGTTAACCCGATAACCGATTCGGGTTAACCGAATACCCAAAAATTATTTAATATATATATATATATATAATTATATTTGTAAGTTAAAAATTAGTAGAAGTTAGATAACCCTAAGCTGTTCAGCCCGCCTCCTCCCTCCTAAATCCCGTCAGCTCTTCAGCCTGCCTCCACCCTCTCCGACCATCCGACGCTGTGACCGCCTCCGTGAGCCGGCCTCCTGACAAACATGGATTTCGTACCTCAATTCCACATGATTTGTCGTCATTTCCCTTCATGTTTTGCTTGCCAATGCGTGTTTGTACCCTAATGTTGAGTTTTATGAAGATTTGATTCCTTTGTGTAGTTTTGGAGTGATTTCAAGAAAAATCAAGGATTAATTGGAGGATTTTGAAGACATTATATTGAAGTACGTCTTGAGAGGAATCCGTGAGCGCAAACGGCGACCAAATCCGAGTCCGGACGAGGGAGAACGGAGCAAAACAAGCGGACTGCGCAAGGAGCCCAGGGCAGCGCGGTCACCACCCGCGGCCGCGGGCATGACCGCGGCTTCCTGGGCGTTTTCATACAGATTTCACCCGCGGTCCGGGCCGCGGCCGCGGGCCCGACCGCGGGCCTCTCCAAAAGCTCCCCCACGGTCCTACGCCGCGGTCACGGCCGTGACCGCGGGAGAAACACGGAATTGATGGTTTTGGTGGGGCCCAGACGCGATTTCAGCCCCCAAATACCCATTTTTCCCTCTCTTTTCATATCATTCACCATTCCCACACATCTTTCATCTTCCCCAACACTCCAATTCCAAACCCTAGCCTCCATTTCTTACATTTTCTCTCTTCCACACATTAGAACAACACCAAAATCAAATAAAGAAGGGGAAGACTTGGAAAGGAGCTCATCAAGACCACATGATTGAAGATCAAGATTATAGGATTTGTCTATGAATCTCTATCTCTCTATATCTTTATTTATGTTTTCTTATGACTTGGGATTTGCTTTTATTATGAATATACTTGGCTAAAATCCCTTATCCTAGGGATTAGATTAGATGTATTTGTAATGGATTGATTTCTTTGTTATTGTGCTTATTGTTATCTTTTCAAACCCTGGATTTATCTCTTGTATGATTGGTTGGCCACCTTTTGTGCATTTCTAATTTGTGATTTGAATCGGGAGAGGATAATTACAATAGATTAGGAGTTTGATACATATCATCTCAATAAACCGGGAGGTTGAGAGGTGGGTGAGGGCTTATTGATCTTTTGAGCTATTGGGAGTTATAGGTTAGAAATTGACCGGGGACGGCAATTATGACCCGTAATCTACTGTTTTAGTCGTCCGGGAGGGGGCTAAAACTAATGGGGAGATCGCCTTAGATAAGTAGGCCATATCAAGATTTATATTGATTTAGATTGAAGTTCATTACGATCCATCGAAATCTAGTCCCTGGGATAACTTTCCTTCGAGTCATTCCCCAATTTATTAACTAAGTTTGTATTATTGTTATTTAGTTTGTTTGCTTTAATTTAACTTTGATTTAACCTTCAATATCTCTTCAACTTTGGTTGTCTAAATAGATTGAAAACAACTTATTAATAATATTTAGAAGTTTAAATTCACCAATCCTTGTGGAATACGACCTTGCTTCCCTTATATTGCAACTACACCGTATACTTGCGGCGTGGTGAAAATAATAGCGAACAAGTTTTTGGCGCCGTTGCCGGGGATTGGTTGAGTTTTTACTTTTGATATTATGTAAAGTTGCTTTTATCTAATTTAGATATTTTTTTATATATTAGTTTATTTATTTGTTTATTTACTTTTGTTAGAGAAAATTGCCGCACAACCGAAGAAGCGGCACCAAAAAAAAATTAAATGGATGATGGAAGGAATGAGTTGGTTGAGGAACTCCAACTTCAATTGGCGATGATGCAACTTAAGTTGCGTGTTTTAGAAGCCAAAAGAAATTATGGGCAACCATCTCTCCAAGGAGTGTTCCATCTAACTCCTTCATATGGTGACTTTTATGACATGGGGTGCAATGCCATGGAGTGGCAATTACCATTGGAGTATGAGGACCATTTCAATAGTTGGAATTATGAAATTTCTTATTCCACTCAAGAAGGCTTCCAAGGGGGAAATCGATACTATCAAGAGGAGAAATCAAATTCAAAAGACGATCTCCTTCAATGCTTCATAGCTACACAAGCTTGGATAGAAAAAAGTCTAGCAAAATCGGAGGTTATGCTAGAAGAGCAAAGAAGGTCTTTAGCTACCACTATGGAAAATCAAAAGCGAATTGATGATTTGTGCATGGCCATTAGCCTTCAAAATGGAACCTTGTATGAGGAACCAATGCCAATGCTAAGTGAAGAGCCTCAAGAAGTTGAAGAAGAGTATGAAGAAGATGAGGATCAATTCTCCAAACCCCTTGAAGTCGAGAGCCCAACTTTTCCGACACAACCTCTACAATTCCAAAAAGATGAAGATTTCACAAGCTTTAAAGAAAGCAAAGTCAAAAATTTTGTCGATCCTTACCTCGACACGGGCGATTCTATGAAGGCTTGCTTCTTTCACTTTTATTTATCTTCATCTTTTGATTTTCACTTCGATTTGTCTAATAAGGAATTGTTTGAGTGTGGTGATACTCTAGATGGTGAACGAGATTACCATGACGCCCGGGATGTCTCAAGAATTGCAAAGCCACCATATTTTTGGGTGGCAACGGATGGAGCATACAAATTTGATGAAAAATGGCCACCGCCTAAGCCTCCACCTTCCTTGTGAGTACGAGATAAGTAGCCATTTTCTTCTTTGTCCAAACTTATTTCTCCTTTGTGTGAATAAGTTTGGGGGGAGGGTGAAGATGGGTTACTTATCTCATTTATCCGTTGTTTATTTTTATTTTTATTTTCTTGTTTAGTTACTTTAGTTTAGTTATGTTACAATAATTAGTTTTGTCTATGTTTTTGAGCTTTTCCTTGTCTTTTGTTTTTGAGCTTGATTGTTGAAAAACATAAGTTGGATGAAATGTGTGTTGGGCTTATGATATGAATGTTGTTTTTGAAAAGAAATTATTGTGTCACTTGTTGATTTTGCATGTAGAGTTTGAACTTGTGACAATGAGCTAAATGTTGTACCTCCAAGAACTTGAAAAAGAAAATGAGCTTGTGAGAATTGAGCCTTTGATTGTCATACATTTACAATCTCATTTTGTTCTTGAGTGTAAATCAATTGAGCATGTATGTTGGTCTCTAGAACTTGCCATGAGTCCTCTCTTGAAAATAAAAGTAGATGTGTTGTTAATATTGAAGTGATTTAAGGTCATCCTTGTTAGCCACTTGACTTAAATTGTATCCAAATTCTCATATGATCCTAGTTTACCTTCTTTGTGCCTTATAGCATTTCTTTGAATTAACTGACAATAAAGGGGTAGAACTTAGATTGTTGGTGGTTTCTTTGATGAAAATGGTTGGGAAATGATTGAAATTGCTTGTCATACTTTGATTGAGTGAAAATCACTAGTCCCCTATGAGCTCCAAAAGAAAAGAAAAAAAAAGAGCAAAATGAATGTGAATAAAAGAGCATAAAGGGGAGTGATTTGTCTTTTGAATCATGGTCTTGATAAGTATTCATAGGGTGAAAAAGAAGAAATGTGGGGATATTGGTTATTGATTGATTAGAAAAGAGAAATGGTGAATTTGATTTGTTCATTGTGATTATTAGATTGTGGGATGAGTCACTTTGCCTAAAAAACTACTAACCTTACCAAAGAACCCTCATTACAACCCAAGAAAAGCCCTTGTTGATCATTATTTATAACACATTGAAGTATAGAGAGTTAGGATAAATGGCAAGCCTATGGTAGATTGCATACATGATTCAATTTGATTTGAGTGCAAACACGTCCAATCTAAACACTTGAGAGTTGAGTGCATCATTGAAACATCCACATTTGTAAGGATTCAAGCTTGGAGGCTTTAATGTTGAACTCATTATCACTTGTGACTTCTTGGAATGCATTTCTACTTGTGATACACTTTTGAAAGATTTTTGAAAAATTTGAAGCCCTTGAAATGACACCAATTCATTCTCACATGTTTGTTATCTTTTATTTCTCTTCTCTTTGTTGTTTGGGGACAAACAACGCTTTAAGTTTGGGGGGTTCACAAACATGGATTTCGTACCTCAATTCCACATGATTTGTTGTCATTTCCCTTCATGTTTTGCTTGTCAATGCGTGTTTGTACCCTAATGTTGAGTTTTATGAAGATTTGATTCCTTTGTGTAGTTTTGGAGTGACTTCAGGAAAAATCAAGGATTAATTAGAGGATTTTGAAGACATTATATTGAAGTACGTCTTGAGAGGAATCCGTGAGCGCAAACGGCGACCAAATCCGAGTCCGGACGAGGGAGAACGGAGCAAAACAAGCGGACTGTGCAAGGAGCCCAGGGCCCCGCGGTCACCACCCGCGGCCGCGGGCATGACCACGGCTTCCTGGGCGTTTTCATACAGATTTCACCCGCGGTCCGGGCCGCGGCCGCGGGCCCGACCGCGGGCCTCTCCAAAAGCTCCCCCACGGTCCTACGCCGCGGTCACGGCCGTGACCGCGGGAGAAACACGGAATTGATGGTTTTGGTGGGGCCCAGACACGATTTCAGCCCCCAAATACCCATTTTTCCCTCTCTTTTCATATCATTCACCATTCCCACACATCTTTCATCTTCCCCAACACTCCAATTCCAAACCCTAGCCTCCATTTCTTACATTTTCTCTCTTCCACACATTAGAACAACACCAAAATCAAATAAAGAAGGGGAAGACTTGGAAAGGAGCTCATCAAGACCACATGATTGAAGATCAAGATTATAGGATTTGTCTATGAATCTCTATCTCTCTATATCTTTATTTATGTTTTCTTATGACTTGAGATTTGCTTTTATTATGAATATGCTTGGCTAAAATCCCTTATCTTAGGGATTAGATTAGATGGATTTGTAATGGATTGATTTCTTTGTTATTGTGCTTATTGTTATCTTTTCAAACCCTGGATTTATCTCTTGTATGATTGGTTGGCCACCTTTTGTGCATTTCTAATTTGTGAATTTGAATCGGGAGAGGATAATTACAATAGAATAGGAGTTTGATACATATCATCTCAATAAACCGGGAGGTTGAGAGGTGGGTGAGGGCTTATTGATCTTTTGAGCTATTGGGAGTTATAGGTTAGAAATTGACCGGGGACGGCAATTATGACCCGTAATCTACTGTTTTAGTCGTCCGGGAGGGGGCTAAAACTAATGGGGAGATCGTCCTTAGATAAGTAGGCCATATCAAGATTTATATTGATTTAGATTGAAGTTCATTACGATCCATCGAAATCTAGTCCCTGGGATAACTTTCCTTCGAGTCATTCCCCAATTTATTAACTAAGTTTGTATTATTGTTATTTAGTTTGTTTGCTTTAATTTAACTTTGATTTAACCTTTAATATCTCTTCAACTTTGGTTGTCTAAATAGATTGAAAACAACTTATTAATAATATTTAGAAGTTTAAATTCACCAATCCTTGTGGAATACGACCTTGCTTCCCTTATATTGCAACTACACCGTATACTTGCGGCGTGGTGAAAATAATAGCGAACACCTCCGTCCGTCGGCCTCCGTCTGCTTCTTTCGTGATTCCATGCTTCCAGCCGGCCTGCCCTAAGCGCGAGTCCAGTTCAGGCCGTTCCACCACTTCGCCGCACCACGCCGCCGACCGTCTTCCGCCCTTCCGCCGCCCAGTAAGAGTCTTGTTAGTTGATTTTCGAAGTGTTTATTTATTATGTGGAAAATATTAAGAGTATCGTGAATCATGAATCTGATTCGAAAGTCTGATTTAGATGAAGATTAATGTATTTAGACGAATCATTTTGTAGAATCAGTTAATGAGTTTAGTACATTGGTAGTTTTGGTGGAATCAGTATAGTACATTGGTAGCAAAAATCATATCATTTTGTTGAATCAGTTTCCATCAACTAATTGCTGTTTTGGTGGAAAGATGGAAACTCGTGTGGGCAAGATTAGTGGTTTAGTACATTGGTAGTTCTGAAAACACAAAAAATACACATATCATATTTTTATACAGTGCCATACGTTTTTTCCACATCAAATTCGGCGAGTCATAGTGTATTTATTTGAATTTAATTTTTTAAATGGGTATTTTGGATACCCAAATAACCGAATCGGGTAACCGAAGCGGTTATTAGGATAACCGAACTCCTTAAACGGTTCGGGAACGGTTATTGAAATATGGCAATTTCGGGTTCGGGTAACCGAAATTTCGGGTACGGGTAACCGAACCCGAACCGTTCGACAGCCCTAGTTTTCCTTAACAATGTTTTAACGAGGTTCGACTCTTAGTCTGCTTTTCTTATGCTTTCAAGGGTTTTTAGGTTTTTTTTCTTTTGTTTTTTTTTAATAAAATCTAATTTAATAATAAGGTAAAATATAAAATAAATTTTTAATTATTATTTTAAATAGTAGCTATCTATATGGTATATAAAAGATGAGTTTTTCCCTCCATTTCTTCCCTCCTTTTTTCTCTCTCTTCTTCCACCAATTTTTTCATTATTTTTTCTCTCTTCCTATCAATTTTTTCTCTTCTCTTTTTGTTTTTTTAAATATCGTCTTATTTGATTAATGAAAAAAATATTCAATATTCATCTTAAATTTAAGTTCGTGAAAAGATCTTTTGATATAAAAATCATCAAAAATAAATTTAAGAAAAATTATGAGTTTTTTAAAATTTGTTATTTTCTCTCTCCATTACTTTTTACAACTTTTTTTTTCTATGTTTGTATATGAAATATTTATTTATTAAAATATATTTTATATTTATTTATATGTAGATTATATTTAATCTTTATTTATTTAAATATATTAATTAATTGAGAGCGAGTAATAGAATCAACCAGTTATAAATTATATTCTTTTTTACACGGCACATATCATGTACAGGTCCAATAAGATGAAGGCGGTGTCTCGGCCCAATTAGAAACAAATATGGGAAAAAATATTGGCCCAATAAGCGATAGTCACTCTCTACAAGTCAACTCTCAGTCACTGCGTGCAACTGAAGCACCTATACATACACCGACTTTGTATGTATGCACTGTTGTATATGAATATGATCGACTATAATAATCCGGCGCCACTGGAACGGCAAGATGCCGGCGCCGGCGTTACGAAGATGGCGGCGGTGGCAGCGTGCATCGGCATGGCTGTGTTCTACGTTGCAATTTTATATTCTCCAACGCTGATTCTTCGATTGCCCCCGCCCAATTCCTCTAATTCCTTTCTCACACGACGGTTCTTATGCGCTGCCGTATCTTCAATCGTCTCTATGATCGTAGCCTTCCTGATTCTCCCCGTAAGCCTCCTTTTTTTACCTTGCATTTTGTATGCTTCTATGCTTGGCTTGAGTACTTTTCAATCTCCCCATTTGCTTTAGTAATTTGGTGATAGAATCTTATTTGGGGGTGGTAAGTTTGCTTTCCATGATGTTCTCTTTTTCTCCGTTCATCTGTGCGCCAAGTGAACTAATCAAATGCTTTAAATTATGTTGCAAAAAATTGAATAGAAGGGGATTTTATGTCGAAGGTATCTTGTCAAGAGTAGTTAGATTGATTTTTGAATTGTTGACGTGATCTAATTGACAGTTGGGTATTTTCATCGTGGATATTTCATCTTTAATGTTGTGCTTTATGCGAAGTCGCTCCAATTTGACGGCGGCCCTACGCTAATGGATTTTCTATTTTGAACTAGACTCAAATCAGTTTTGACCTTTAAATGAAAGAGATGTAAAGAATGTCAATAAGTATAGCCAGGTAAGGATATATATGTTTCCATGGCCTGAGGCGGAGTTATAGTGATCCACTTTTCTCCTCGTTTTTTCATGTATTTTAATCTTTTGTTGTGTGTGTGTGTGTGTGTGTGTGTGTGTGGTGGGGGGGGGGGGGGGTGCGCTTGTCTATTACAACAGGAAGCAGTTACGAGCCAATGATATTGTCTTTGTTTCTTGTTTCTTAACTGTTTTAACTTGTTGGTCCAACACATTAGCATTCCTACGACAACTTATATTTTAGGTGGATCCATATATTGATCAGTAATGACTTTCAGTTCAGCCAGATCTAATGTTGACCAGTGATGTTATGTACTTTATACCTGGTACAGATTAAGTATATAAGTGTTTCTGGCTCATTCTTGTTTTGATACACATATATAAGTGTTTCGTGCTCTTTTCTTGCTTTTAGATTTTAAAACTTCTCTGGCTAGTTAACCTTACTTTTTGCTGTACTAATTCTCAGTAATAATAACTTTTGCTTATTCCATAGTTTGTAAAGGTTGACATGGGATGCAAAGTCACTACTATTGCCCTTACATCAGTTGATCACGACGCAGTTTATGAACCCCCGACTTCTTTGTTCTTCATGGATTATCCATTCCTAACCACTAGAGAATTTTCTCAAATTATCTGTCTTGTTTATTTATCTTATACCTATTGCTTTCTGGTCCCAGATAACAGGGTTGGATGCATCAAATCTGCTCGGTGTGTATGGCATCAGAATGGATCACATTGTGAGTATTTTGCATGAAAATAGTTATTCTAAAATTACACAGGCCAATGCATTTGGATATAGCATTATTGTCTTTTTACATTTGATTTTTGCAGATTGAAAAGGGTGACTGATTGCTCAATGCAATTTTCTGTATTAACAGTGGCAAGCTCTGGCCTACCCGCTTTCACTGACTGCACTGATGTACTCTGGTTCCTTTGCCTTGAAGCTTTTATCTATGCTTCAAACTAGCAAAGAATATTTGGATAGTGGTGGAGATCTGTCAGTTGCATGTATAAGGAGCATTTTCTTGAAGATAATTGATGGGGTAGTTTCAACAGCTTCCTGCATGTCATCCTGGCGTAACTATTTTGTGGTTAGTGTTCTTGGTTTGGTTGTTCTAAGTTCTATGCCCCAACTGTGTTCTTCGCAACCCATTTTGTTTCGTTTGTATGGCAGATATATCTGGTTTCTCTTGAATCATTCTATACTAGCTCTGGAGGCAATCAGTGCATATTACATCTTAACTCTTGATCCTTAAATAAGATTTTAGTGGAGATATGATGTTACGCAAAGGAAGGGATTTTAAGCCATCTGAAGTCTGGAAGTTATCATACTTTTTTAATTGGTAATTATTAGGTAGGCAGAAATGTGTTAATTCTTCGCATTCATTTTGATACTGTCAATTTTCATGGAGCATTGCATGAGCATGACACTAATTTTAGTGGCCTTCTGCTTTAATACACAGGGATTTATTTTTTCTGTTATCTGAACTATAGCAATTTTGTACTTCTCCTTAAAACCCATTTGTGGTGGTGGGTGGTTTACCGAACATGCGTGTTGATTGAACGTATTGAACCAAAGCCTGTTGCCTTATATCTGGACTCCCGTGTTTTAGGTCACAGACAATCAGTTCCTGGCTTCTATGATTCTTGTAGATAAAGATTCAACTTTCAATTTTAATATGTTCAGTCTCATTTTTTGAACAGGCACCACTTACAGAAGAGTTGGTTTTCAGAGCGTGTATGATTCCCTTGCTTTTGTGTGGAGGATTCAGTACCTATACTGCTATATTTCTCTGTCCAGTATTTTTCAGTTTAGGTGAGTAGGATATAAGATACACACATTTTTTTAAATTTGATGCAACTCTGAAGCCAAAGACTGAATGTGTTATCATTATTAACATTTGTATGCCTTTATCGTGAGAGGGCAGGCTGTTTATTTTAGCTTATATTTGTCTTTATACCCTTTGCCTCCTCTTAGTTTCAGGCCCCTCTCCTACTGGAAACTTTCGCTATAGACATGGCTTGATTTAGATGTTTCTATCTGTATGCTGAAGGTTAATCAGATAGGTGGTCTTACTTTGTTTTGTTGCAGCTCATCTGAACCACTTACTGGAGTTCTATCTCCAAAGGAACTGCAGCTTGCTCAAAGCCTGTCAAGTTGTAGGTATTGTGTGCTTCCTCCTCCTTCATTAGATGTTATAAGGGTTAATTGCATGAAAATACACGAACTTTAGTCACTTTTTCATTCTGCACACGAACTTTGAAATTTACATTTTAAACCATGAACTTTGCATTCGTTCCATTTTTTCCTTAAAATTCACCTCCGGCCATCGGAAATCTGAGGTGGCGCCTTTCGGCGCCACGCGTACGTGACACGTCATTAATGTGTGCTGACGTGTCTTTAATTTAATACTCTCTCTCTAATACTCTCTCTCTATCTACTTCTCTCTCTCTCTCTGTTTCTTTTCTCTCTCTCTCTCTCTAATATTGACCTCCGTCCCACACAACTCGAGCCGCCGCCGCCGCCGCCACTGCCGCCGCACGGACCGCCGCCGAGACCCGTCTCCACGTCGCCGTAGACGACGTCAAAGAAGCCCACAGAAGGACTCCAAACCCAAGCACCGATGCCAGCGGCAGCTTCGTTGTTCTGAACTACGATCAGTCGAGGGGAGGTCGCTCGGCTACTTTTCTCTTAATCTATCATCTTTTTGTTTCTTCATCAACTTTTCTCTTTTATCTTCTAGCCCAGCTGCTGCAAGAAGATCTTGAGGAGCGTCTTCTTTGTCGTCGACATCATTTGTCTGATTATACTGCTCCCTGTTGTCATCATAATCCATCTCCTCTTGATCGTCTGCCTCAGCTTCTGCTTCCTCGGATTCATAGCGTGATTTCTTATCTTTCCTCCTCCGTTTTCCCCCTTTCCTCCTCTTTTTCCCCCCCTCCTCATCTTCAGTCGGTTTCTCTTTCCGCTTTGAAGAAGAACTCTTCCATTGTTCCTTTAGGAAAGAAAAACGTAAAACCTTCTAGCCAACAGAAATTTTGAAGACAGATTTTCTTAGATCAGAAGAATGAATATTGGTGGTGTCATAATTTGGTAACAGCTATAGATTGTTCAAGACAACTTCAACAACTCACAGAATATTTATGATTTTCCGGGGAAAATGCCAAGATAATAATGTGCTCCAAATGCTTTTCCTGTTGATAATAGTGTGCTAAAATAGAATTAATGCTAAGAGAAACAATCTAATACCTTGATGCGCTCCAAATGCTTTTCCTGTTGCATGACTTGCTTTAATTCATCCTCCTGCTTTCGTTTCTCCAACTGCATTCATAAGTTGAAGAAATGGAGTAAAATTAAAAGAAAACCTTCTTCTAATGACATCAAAAATCTCAAGAGACAATCACCTGAACTTTTCTCTGTTCTTCTGCCTTTCTGCGGGATTCATCAGCCAACTCCATCTGCGGCAGCCTCCAATCCGAAACTCTGCAGCTGAAACCCGCTGGATACGAGTAAAGCTGGTGGCGAGGATGTGCAGCGAGCAGTCGAGTGCCTCGCCCGGGAAGAAGGTATGGACGTCGGAGAGGGATACTATACCGATCTTTCTCAGAAGTTTATTTGCTTCTTTGATGTCGTCTATGGCGACGTGGAGGCGGGTCTCGGCGGCGGCAGTGGCGGCGGCGGCTCGAGTTGTGTGGGACGAGGGAAGCGCGGGACGGAGGTGAATATTAGAGAGAGAGAGAAAAGAAAGAGAGAGAGAAGTAGATAGAGAGAGAGTATTAGAGAGAGAGTATTAAATTAAAGACACGTCAGCACACATTAATGACGTGTCACATACGCGTGGCGCCAAAAGGCGCCACCTCAGATTTCCGATGGTCGGAGGTGAATTTTAAGGAAAAAATGGAACGAATGCAAAGTTCATGGTTTAAAATGTAAATTTCAAAGTCGGTGTGCAGAATGAAAAAGTGACTAAAGTTCGTGTATTTTCATGCAATTAACCCATGTTATAATGTGTGATTCATGGGGAATTTAAAGTCATGTTCTAGTTTATTTAAAAAGTTGGATGGATGCTACAACAGCTTCAATCAATTTGTGGCTTGTTTCTTAGCATTAAGTAAATTTTCAATGCTGAGTGTGAGTCATTCCTCAAGTTGAAATAACATGGCTTTTAGTGATTTAATCCTTTGTTATCTATTGCATATTTGGTTGGTTTTCAGGATTCCAGTTAGTATACACTGTCATTTTTGGGGCATATGCATCATTTCTTCTTGTTCGTACTGGTGGGTAAATTTTTGATCTACATGCTTCACTAGATTTTTCATTTCATTTTTCTGAATTATTCCATTCTGTTGATACTTTTGAACTTTGTTAATTGCAGGGCATTTAACCGCTCCACTAGTTGCTCATATGTTTTGCAACTTTATGGGCTTACCTGTGATATTTTCTGGGAGATCTGGTAAGTTGACCCCTCATCCAGTTGATTAATTTTGTCCGACCTTAATCAAACATCGTTCTCCCCTTCCAAATCAGGAAAAGGAAACTCAGGACACTGAAGCACTAACTTTCAAATTTAAATAAAGTTTTCTACATGTATGATTCTGAAGAAGAATTTTAGCCCTCTTTGGACTGCTCGGGTTATGAGTAGAAAGATTTTGAGTAGTTGGCCAAACGAAGCATTGGATTTGCAGTTCTAAATGGAATATGGACCTCTTAGCCTGTGTAGATTGACCTCTTACATCTGTTTGTACTCCATTAGCAGGTTATTGGAGTGATTTTTCTTTAACTGACTAACATGTTTAAGGGGCTTTTGTCCCAACTCATAATTTCTGCCACTCGCACTATTTTCCTTGTATTTCTTTTTGGCGAGTTCAATCCTGTTTATTTTGTGTTACAATTCATGGTAAAATTCCTTAAATTTGATGGTTTTCAGGAATGGTGAGTCTGGTATTTGTAATTGGGGTGGTCAGTTTCAGCAGGATGCTTTTCCCTTTGACGAACCCGCATTTGTACAACAACAAAACAGACAATTGCAGCTGTTGCCATAGATATTGCAGTTGGAGCTAACAAAATTTTGCAAGAAGCTGCTGCTGTGCCGAGGATTGTCAAAGTTTGCTAGCTATTAGCTATATTTTGCCTCTATCTATAGGCCTCCTCCTCTAACATATATGAATGTGTATTTATCTATACCCATCTTCTTAGAGCTTACAATGGCCATCCGATTGTAATATTAAATTTGATATGGTGGGATTTTTTTAGTAAATTAATGAGAATTGTAGTCAAGAAGAAATGACGGCTGTACCATCCTTGCAGGGGGTCGAATGATCAAAAACATATGATGACTTATGCAAAATTTAAATAGCTGTGGAAAATGCAAATGATTCACTTTCTGATTCATATTTCAATTTTCCAATTAGTAGGTAGGCAGCCATCATATTACTCATCTTCCAAAAAATGAACCAAGTTGGAATCATTGTACTTGTATCTCTATTATAAGATTATGGAGGGAGGATCCCCCACCTACATTATTAATGCGTTGAGAAATTTGAATTGTTATTAGATCATTAGACTTGAGAAATTTGAACTGCAGGTCTACCTAATTTTGTTTTCTTCAAAGTGATGTTGAGAAATTTACGAGATAGAGTATATACGTATTGGTTCGCGAGTAAATGAGGTGGTAGCTTCATCGACTAAATTTATGTAATTCCTAGGCAATCCATAATTAGATAGACCAAATTCGTCTTCATGCAAACACACTAGTGGTTTTGGTATTAAAGAGTGGGGATTTTCTAAGAGAGAAATGATGTTTCAAGATATGTATTGATGACCAAAGATCTGCTGAGGATGCACAATCAAATAGTATCATGTCTTCTCACCGAAAAAATTGGGGATAAAAAAGAAGATAAATAGCAATAGTAATAGTAATAGTAATAATAACAATAATAATAACAGTGGTATATTAAATTGGGCCATCAGAGAATCCCATATATAATCTCTGGGCAAAATGGAAATTTTCTAAATGTGGATACATTCATTCAATGACTCGTTGAAGTCCGCCTTAAGATTTTCAGGCCTGTTTTCTCTCCCCAATCATCATACCCTACCTATAATCTATTTTCATTTTCCCTACTCCAACTTAGGCCACAAATTCATGAATATTTGCACATACATACATACATAGTGATGCATGTATCCTTAAATATATGTGATGCCCAAATCTTGAAATGTGCTCTTGCATGTATTAACAGTGGCGGATCCGAGGGAGAGCCCTTCGAAATTTTGAGTTTTTTTTAAATATATAATTATAATTATTATTTACATGTATATATAAAATCAATAGGGAGAGAGAATATATTTCTTAGTTAATTTTTAATATTGAGCTTGAGTCAATCATTTAGTTAAAGTAAGATTATAAATTATTAATAATGAAAATTAGT
Organism: Salvia miltiorrhiza; assembly: GCF_028751815.1. Taxonomy (NCBI): domain Eukaryota; kingdom Viridiplantae; phylum Streptophyta; class Magnoliopsida; order Lamiales; family Lamiaceae; genus Salvia; species Salvia miltiorrhiza. Next base: position 37,253,988 of record NC_080394.1, on the reverse strand, counting down.
TTATTTTTATAGAAGATGAATATTTTTTTTAAATGCATAAAGGTAGATTTTTCTGTGCTTTCAATATACATGTTAAATCAATAGAAAAAGAACAACTATTTATTGTAGCAAGTGACTGAATTCTAATCCTAATTCCATTAAGATTTTATTTCAACACAAAAATATATTGTACAGACTGCACAAAAAAATTTGACTCAAAGAGGGGGTAATATTTTATAAGAAAAAATATTGCTTCTGTAGGTTTTGTTAGATCCCGGAAGGTCTAGAATAGGTGTATGGGGGGGGAGGGAAATACACCTATAGGCTATTTTTCAAAACAAACACAACATTTTGACTATTGAAAGAGTTAAGGAAAACTTTGATCCTAAAGGTTGAAGACTGATACTGAATCTCTCTTCAGTAAAAAGATATCAGTTAAGTGCAAGACTTTAACTGATAAGTGCGATGCTTCAGTCTTAGTTATAAAATAGATGAGTGTTATGAATCTTACTGACTATCCCAAGATTTATCAGTTAGACTTATAACACTGGCAGCGGAAAACTTTTTCTTTTTTGAAATAGCCTTTGTGATTAACACATTGTCAAGATTTTGGTTTCACTTTGCAATTAATCAGTTTCAGTTAACTAAGAGTTTGTGCGCAGATAAGAAAGTAAATACTGAAAGCGATAAACGACAAATGGATTTTTACGTAGTTCGAAATTCAATTCCTACATCTACGGTCAGTTGATCACACTGACAAACACTCTGGGCTTGTGCTCAGCAAACCTTACAACTGAAAATCAGATTTTCAGTACCAACACATTGGGTTGAATTTCTCAAACACTCTTAGCTCGCTAAGACACAACAATGTCTTCTCTGCGACTGCTAAGATCTCTTGGAGTCAGAACACTGGTATGAACTCCTCTCGGTTCAAACTCTCTTTTCAGTCAGTTGAAAGGAGGTTCGAAAACGGCCAACAAGATCATAGAGAACAGACTCTCTGTAATCAGTAACTTAGGCTTTGAATAAACAATATTTGCCTAAGGTTCTAAGAGAATATATGTAATCAGTAGTAAACTGATTTTGGCTTTAAGATTCTCTTCTTCGATTCAAACTTTAGAAGGCTTTGATTGGCTAAGTTGAAATTTCGGCAACGTTTTAGCTTGTGTATTTGAATCGGTGAAGATTGAAGTGATCCTCGAGCAAAATTTACTTTTGCATCCCAAAATATTTAATATTTCAAAAAAATCATGCATGTATCCCAAATTTATTTAAACGCCTGGAAGGTGAACAGTCACCAATAAATTGCAGCAATCGTTCCAAGTTGCACGATTGAGAATTTTAATTGTAGGGTTAATTGTATCAAAGCACACGAATTTTAGATATTTTTTCATTCTGCACATGAACTTTGAAATTTATAATTTTAATAATGAATTTTGCAAGTGTTTTAATTTTCCCTTAAAATTGAATTTCTCCCAATTTCATGCCGATGGATCCTATGTGGCAGCCGGAAGTGTGCCACTTATTTAACCGTCAGGCACATGAAACGACGTTGTCTTTTTCGGGTAAACGACGTCGTTTTGTTGCAATTGACGAAATTAGGTTTAATTTAAAACTTTGCTTCATGAATTGAACAACAAACCCTCATAATTTCTTTCATCCACTTCTCCCTCCTCGCATTCTCACTCTACTACACGAATTGAACAGCAAACCCTCACAAAACGCTGCCAGACTTGGTTTTGAAATCCCTATTCTGATACCTAATTTCTCCTCGATTCTTCTCACTCTCTCTATTATTAAATCTAACATAATTTCCCCAAATTCATAAAAATCTTTATTCCAAAATCCACCGCCAACGCCTCCATCAGATTTCTGGCGATCGAAGCGGCAGGGCCGCCGCCAGCCTCAGGCCCCCTCACCTCTCATTACTCACATCCTCCATAGCCTCATTTACCTCGCTTCGTCTGAAACGAACAACAGCCACCTCCCCATCCACCATTGGCCATCTCTCTTGTGTCACTACATAGGGTCATCGTCGTCATCCGCCCTTAACCACCACCTTCGGCCGCTTCCTACCCCTCGACTCACACCCTTGACAGGTTCAACAACAACTTGAGTTCAAAAAATAAATCTTCGCTACTAAGAGCAGCCGTGTAGCCCTAAAATTTATAGATGTGAAAATGAGAATAACTTAATTTGAGGGATTTAATTCGAGAATAAAAGTGAAACGACGTCGTTTCTCAGCTAAACGTTGTAGTTTAGATGACCACTCTCAAAACGGCGTCGTTTTGTATTGCCACATCGATTTAACTATTGACATGTGTTACATATGTGTGGCATCTACAAGGACATGTCAACTTTTCGGCTATCAAAATTCAATTTTAAGGAAAAATTGAAACACTTGCAAAGTTGATGATTAAAATTGTAAATTTCAAAGTTCATGTGCAGAATGAAAAAATGACTAAAGTTCATTTATTTATTTATTTTTAATTATAAGACATCCATGTTAGAATTTTAGGCCACTATGCGTGAGACATGTTATCTTCTGAGCGTTGGAATATATTTTTTGGAACAAAAACGTATTTTATTTTTGAAATGTTAAGGGGTTTTTTTTTTTGTAATTATACTTACATTGGAATGTTTTTGTTACGCTTAAACGTTGAGACAATAGTTGATAATGATATCTACCCTAAACTAACTAATAGTGCAAAACATGCAATTTTGAGGGGAAGAAATAAGCATTAATTTGTGGTATGTTTTAAGAAAAAGAGTAATATCACCTAAATACTCGATTTTTCACACATTTTTTATTTTGTTCATGAACTATAAATTCTGCCTCTAAATACATGAATCTTCATTTATTTATTTGTGACAACCATTTTCATAGCTCACAACTCAATCACGAAGCCACGGCTCAAAGCCCGAAATCACTACAAAAAAAGTTTTCGCTAGTGACGAGAGGTTTGGTAGCTATTATGTGTGTCATAAAAATTAGTAGCATTTGATGGTGTAGCTAATCACTAATAATCACAATTTTAAATGTCACTAATTTTTGTGACACGCATAATAGCTACCAAGCTCTATGTCACTAGTGGAAACTTTTTCTTGTAGTGAATCAACTTGAATGACGAACAACAATCTTTAATCATGCTTGAACCTACAATCTTGAATTACGAACTATAGCCTTTAACTGTGAACTCACAACTCCATGAGTCTTAAATTGCGAAAAAATATCGCTTTAAATGATAATCTAAAATTTATAAACTTATTGTATGATGAAATAACAATGTTTCATTATAAGCTAAAGTACGTCGTTTTAGAATATTTACATTAAAATCATGTAGGCAGTCCTGATTTCCACC